>NC_056748.1:492751482-492934878 GCF_019279795.1 Protopterus annectens | reverse complement strand
AAAAACTATGCACATGTCTCGTACTCTCAAAGATCCCCAGAGTGAATGGTAAAACTTCACCCAAGGCCTGTTCATTGCCCTTATGGCTCTGTCTCCAAAGGGGGTTTCTGTTCCTGCTCATCCTTGGTTTTTTACCCCTGTTAAGAGACCTAGTGAACAGAATTCCTGCAGATTCTGATGAATATCTGACTTATTCTTCTCAGATTCCTTTTCCCTTAGATTATGGTTCTGAGGAAGAAGACTCTATTAGTCCTGAGTCTCCTTTTGAGGAGATTCCTTTTGGTGATACTGTTTCCAGAATGGAGTTTTTCAAATGAGACTCTACTCTAGCGTCTGATGCTGAGAAGTGCTGTGAGCTTCTACAAATGGAGTGTCCTAGGCTGTCTGCTGTTCCTCCTGTTTTAGCTGTCCTGTGGGATGCATGATGATCTTAGTGTTTCACTGTTGCAGTCATTACATTTGGATTATCTGCTTGCAGTAGCCCTCAGTCGGCCTGATTAACAAAGTCTTGGGTACTGCATCAGTTGCTGTCCCTTCTTCCATGACGTCAGGCCATCAGGGGTATAAAACATGCAACCGACGCCATTACATCAGTCTTTCTTGCTGTGAGGTACCCGAAGCAGAAGCAGTTCACAAGTGCCAGTCGGCCGACTCCTGAAATTTTCGTTTTCGAGGTTCAGAACCGAAGTCTTCAACTAAAGCTAAGTACCCCATTGGGGAAACTTTTTATTTCTTACCCATGTCAATAAAAGTTAATTGCATTACTTGTGGGAAAGCATATACCTCACAAAGATTTTCATTTGTACTGTATTCCTTACCTAGGACCTGACCACAACGTACCTTGCTGTGTCTGTTCAGTGCACTATCAGTCGTCTGTATATTTTCCCTTCTGAATATTTCGGTTCTTGGTTTAATTATCCAGAAATGTCGGTTAGCCATCCGACTACCAGGATTCCAAAAAAAACGCAAGGATAAAGACAGAGACAGGCTCCTAAGGTCCAAAGCTGCCCACGATGCTTCTCCTAAGCCAGTCGCTGTTTCGCCTGTACTCAGTGAGGCGCTTTCGCAGCCCCTGATACCTGCTACTTCTGACTCACAGGCCTCTACTGAGACCCATTCGGAGTCTAGTATGCCACTAGATGCTTCAACTGTGGTACCTGCGGATGTCTCTACCTTGGATGGGTCCAGAGCCACTGTGCAGGCTCTGGCTTCTGAGGGTGTATTCAGGCATACGGACTTGAATATTAAACGGACGGTGCCTCCTTCATTTAGGTGAAAATCTCGAACCATGCCTAAGAAACCAATGCCCAGGCTGCATGTTCAGGCCTTTTTGCCTAAAAAAACAACTAAGAATGGCTGAAGATCTTATAACTCTAATCAGGAGAAGCCAACCTCCCCCTTCTAAGAGACCTAGGACTGAAGTTGCTTATGAATCTTCTGAACAGGTTTCTGATTTTTCTGATCTACTTATGAGGATTTTGATGCAGAGGACTCTATTCCCTCTGCTTCCCCTCCAGAGGATTTTTCTTTTGGTGAGACCTTACATAAACTCTAAGTGAGTATTTCCACTGGGAAAGCCAGGATTTTTCTGTTTCAAAAGAGGCTTAGGGATTTCTTACTTTTCCTCAGCATAGGCTTTTAGCTATACCTCCTGTATTAGATGATGCCTTTTTAGAATCTAGTTTGGCCCCTGATTCTTTGCTTCCTGCTTCCAGAAAATCTGACGGATATTATAGGGTTCCTGATTCTCACAAGTTCCTTTTTAAAAATCCTATTGCGGATCCAGAGTCTACTTCACAGAGAACCAAGGGTATTAAGGCTTCTACTGCTAAAAATCCTGCCCCCTTTGATACAGACTTCAGGGCGCTGGATAGATTGGGTAAGAAAGTTTACTCTTCTGCAACCTTGGCCTTTAGGGCTTTAAACTGCCAGTTTTACATGTTAAAGTATCAACAGCATGTTATTGGATTGCTTAAACAGAAAATGTTACTTCCTGTCTATGCTGAAAATAAAGAATTACAGGATTTACTACATTCTGCTGAATAGGTTGGAAAGATTTGTATTAGATGCCTCTTGCATGGCTGCTGTTACTGGGTCTGTGCTCTGACAGCATGCTTGGCTTAAGGAGCAAGGATTGCTTGATCATGTTAAAGCTAAATTGTTGGATGCTCCATTAAATCCGGACTGCCTGTTTGGCAGCAAGGCTGAGGAAGGTCTTTAAAAAGATGAAAGATAAAGCTAAATCTATGCAAACTGTTAAAGATTTCTTACAAGTTCAGCCTCCTAGATTTAGTAGGCACTGGCCCTCTAAAAATTGGTCCTTTCCAGCCCCTTCTAGGTCTTCTCAAGCCAAACCTAGACACAGCAGAAACCCCAGGTTTTAGTCCCAAGGGGACACACAAGACTAGGCAGTGGGAGTTTCCGCACCCAAACCTGGGAGTAGTAAGACTCCCTTCTATGGAAAACCGTCTCTATGACTTGCTTTTAAAACTTCCAAGCACTTCCCAACTGAATGCTCCTTTAGGCGGAAAGATTGGTCTGCAGGCCAAAAACTGGGAACTCATTTCCCAGTATAAATGGGTTTTAAATATTATGTTCCAAGGATACAGTTTTCATTTCCACGCGTTACCAATACCAAGTGGTGGCCAGAGGCCCAAAATCAAGTACTCTCTCCAACATGGGGGCTATTCAGTTCTTACCAGAAGAGGAAAAGGGACAAGGTTTCTATTCGAGACTTTTTCTGGTACCCAGAAAAGGCAATACATGGTGTCCTTTCCTGGACCTTACTATTCTACACACCTTTCTGGTGATTTCAAAATTCTGACTTCACCTGCCGCTTCCTATGCTAGGCAAGGATGCCTGGTTGGCAACACTATACTTAAAAGAAGCATACCTGCACATGTCTATCAGGGTGTCTTGCAGAAGATACCTACGCTTCAAAGCAGGCTACATGCACCATCAGTTCTCTGCACTGCCCTTTGGCTTATCTGCTGCGCCCAGGGTATTCACAAAGTGCCTAGCTCCAGTCGTTGCATTTTGCAGGCAAAGAAATATTCAAATATACCCATACCTGGATGATTGTCTAATTCAGGCAGAAAGCAAGGACATTTTTTTGAATCATCTGGCCTTTGTTCATAGGGTACTGTATTGTCTGGGGTTCACCATAAACGAAAAGAAATCACACCTGGTACCCTGTCAACAAATTACATTCCTGGGAGAAAGCTTGAATACAACTTCCCAGATGGCTTTCCTCACGCCAGATAAACAGATTAATTTGACAACTTCAAACAAGTGGCCACAAAAACCCATCTTTCTGCAAGGCAAATACTGCAAGCAGTGGTGTTCATGGCCTCCTGCATTCTTCTAATTCCATATGCAAGGCTGCATATGAGGAAACTACAATGGTATCTCAAAAGCCTATGGTGTCAACATTCACAGGATCTAGAAGCAAGGATTCCTGTCATAACTTGCCTACGCCTAGAGTTCCTTTGGTGTGGGCAGAGGCCTGCCACCAAAACATGGAACTACCATTCTCATTACCCCCTGCGGCCCAAATCTTAACAGATGCATCAGACTATGCATGGGGGGCTCACCTGGCAGGAAAGTGCATTCAGGGCAAATGGAACCCAAGTCAAATGTACTTGCACATAAATCAAAAGGAAATATTAGCTGTACAGAATGCTCTGACAGCCTTCAAGGACTATATTTTTCCAGGACAACTAATGGTAAAGACTGACAACACCACTGTTGTACATAAACAAGCAGGGGGGTACACATTCTTACTCCCTCTGCAGACTAGCCATGGCATTGTGGAACACAGCCTTGAGCTTCCAAGTGAATCTACGAGCTCAATTCCTGCCAGGAAAACTAAATACACTGGCAGACGGATTAAGCAGAAACCTCTTGGACCCACATGAGTGGAAACTGGAACCAAGGATTTTCAACATGTTGACAAGCAAATGGGGGAGCCTAGATATACAATGGTTTGCTTCCCCCCAGAATCATCAACTGGACACATTTTGCACAAGGATTTCCCCATAAGCTAGCTTGGTAAGTGGATGCCCTATCCTTCAGCTGGAAAAAACTATCAGTTTATGCCTTTCCTCCTCTGCTTCTGCTCTCCAAGGTACTACTAAAGATCAAACAGGACAAGTCAAGGATAATTTTAATTGCACCAGACTGGCCTCGCCAACACTGGTACCCACTATTGCGCAGTGCCATGCTTGGCTCCTTGGCACCTGCCTCAGACTCCTTCCCTGTTGTCTCAGCAGGAGAAACAGATTCTGCACCTTCTGCTGCAAACCCTGAACCTAGCAGCCTGGCTAATTACCTAATCTCGCCTTTACCATTCCTCAGTAAATCAGTGATGGATATCATTTTAGAGGGAAGAAGACCTAGTACTAGAAAATCTTATGCTGCAAAATGGAAAAGATTCTGTGCCTGGAACCAATCTCAAGGAATGAATGCAGCAGTGCCCAATTTACCTCAGATTCTACATTACTTGACTAAGATGCTTCATAAGGACCTTTCTTTTTCCTCCATCAAAATTCATGCCTCAGCCATTTGAGCTCATTATAGCACACAGCCTCAACTCTTCTCTCATCCACAGCTTAGATTCTACTTGGACAGGACTAAACCTCAAAGGAAATCTGAACTGGTGGCATTTGCTGCAGGGACAGAGGGGAAAGCTATTTCAAAACAAACCATTTCAAAATGGATAGTTCACTGCATTCATTTCTGCTATAAGCACCTTGGAAAACCTATCCCACAGTGCATCATACCCCATTCAACCAGGGCTGCATCTACTTCTACAGCCTTTCTCAGGGGGTGTCCCTACTAGGGACATACTAGAAGTTGCTACCTGGAGTTCTATACATACTTTCACCAAGCATTATTTGCCAATTTTCTCTACATTTAGAGCTCGTTTTGCCACTGCAGTCTTGCAGAGTCTTATAGCTGGTTCTAATTCTTTTTAAATTCCTCCTCCCAACCATAGCTTTGGGAATCTACCCAAATGTAATGACTGCAACAGTGAAACACGAGGGACATCGTACAGTTGTGTACACTTACCATAAATGTAGATGTTTGAGTGTAGTCACTGTTGCAGTCCTGGATGTCCTTCATGGATGCATCTGCAGTCATAACAAGTGGGTTGTCCTGTCGTCAGGCAGCCCTGCAGTCGGCCGGATTCCAAAGTCCGGTCCGCTTCGCTGATGTCGCACTCCACCCGACGTCATCTCTGTTGGTCTTCGGGTATAAAAGCATCAGCCGACGCCATTTTCCTCAGTCTTTCTTGCCGTGGCTCAAGCAGAAGCTGTTCGCAAGTGCCGGTCGGTCGGATCCAGAGATTACTTCTACCGAATACTACTTCGAAGACTTCTAAAGCTAAGTACCCGTTGGGGACTCTTTCTTGCCTCAGCCGATGTCAGAAAAAGTTAACAATTGTTTAACCTGTGGGAAACAAATACCTCATAAAGATTTCCACTCTTACTGTCTGCCTTGTTTAGGCCCAGCCCACGACGTAGCAGCCTGTTCGGCCTGTGCCTCTTTCAACCGACGAACGCTTAGGCGTCGGTCGGAGTTTGCAGAAAATTTTCGGTACTGATTTTGCGTACATTATGCCGCCGGATCCTCCGACTACCCAATCTTCAAAACGCAAAGATAAAGACCGACACTCGCGGTCCGCGGTTTCGTCGAAACCACGGTAAAGCAAATCGAGTGTCTCGGTTTCGGCCGAAACCGAGAAAACTGATCAAAGTACAGCTGAACCTTTTCTTACAACTGAGGCCCCTGCTACAACTCTTGAATCGACCTCAGAAATTTTACCCACTACGGTGGTTGACTTATCAGACACCATCCCTTGGATGTCTCTACCCCAGCACGTGGTGCTGCTAGGCCTCCAGCAGCCATGTCCATTAAGGCCTTCGCCAGGGCTAAAGCAGCCAAGACTGCTAAATCAGTGCCTGTTAAACCCCCCTCATCCAGGCCCTCTTCTAGTTCTCAAATGCTTTCTTTGGCAGAAGATTTAATTTCTTTAATTAGAGGATCTCAATCTCACCCAGACAGGGCCTCTCAGCCCCCAGAGAAGAGACCTAGGGCAGAGCCCTGAGCCAGTGTCTTCTGATGATTCTGCTGATGAATCAGACATAACTGACCAGCCAGAGGCTACCTTCTCCAATTTTGAAGATTCTGATGCTGAAGAATCCATTCCAGCTGCTTCCCCACCAGAAGAATTCTCCTTTGGGGAAACCTTGCATGCCATGCGAGAACAGTTCCAATGGCAGCAACAGGATTTTTCAGACTCCAGAAAAGACTTAGGACCTTTCTGCACCTCCCACAGCACAGGCCCTTAGCTATACCTCCTGTTCTCTGTGGTGGATGATGCTTTCAATGATGTTTGCTCTGCTCCAGATTCTTTACCCCCAGCCCCTGCCAAACCAGACAGATTTTACAGGGTGCCAGATACTCATCACCACCTTTACAAGGCCCCACTTGCAGACCCAGAAACTATATCCCAGGGTCCCAAGGCAGTAGCCGACCACAGCTAAAACCCTATTCCTTCTGAAAAGGAAGCAAGGTCATTAGACAGATGGGGTAAAAGGTCTACACTTCAGCTACTCTCTCAGCTAGAGCTTTAAACTGTCAGTTTCACATGATACAATACCAAGAGTTTATGCTTGATCAGTTAACTAAAACTAACCACTGATGAATCTCTTGATAAGAAATATGTATTAGAGATGGTAAATAACATACAACAAGTTAGCAACCATTCCTTAAAATGTGGCTATGATGCACTGGAGGCTTCATTTAGATCAGCCATGACAGGCACAGTGATAAGAAGGCATGCATGGCTAAAGGAACAAGCTTTACCGGATCATGTTAAAGCTAAGTTACTAGATGCTCCTATGGACAAGACAAGTTTGTTTGGTACACCTGCCCAGCAGGTTATGAAGAAAATGGAAGAAAAGGCAAAATCTGTTCAAACTGTTAAAGATTTCTTACAGGTTCAACCCCAAGGTTTAGCAGGAACTGGCCTGCCAAAATTGTTCCTTTCCTGTTTCCACAAAGTTTCAAAGCGGCAGGAATAGACGTTCCAGAGGCAGAAACCAATCCAGAGGAGGTGCCTACAGGGGGCGACAGTGGCAAGGTAGCAACAGAGGCACAGACACAGCCACTGCCACTACATCAGCACAACCACAGTGACTTAATCCTAACTCCGCCTACCAGGGAACAAATAGCAGCTCCTCTAGGCGGAAAGTTAACCTTATTTTCAAAGAACTGGCACTACATAACAAAAGACAAGTGGATTTTACAAACCATAGATCAAGGTTACCGGTTTCACTTCCACACTTTACCAGTCAAAAGAGGAATGCCAAATCTACCTCCAAATCAACAAACAGTGGCTCTCAGATAATGGAGTTAGTAAACATGAGAGCTGTGGAAAGAGTGCCAACAGCAGAACAAGGAAAGGGGTTCTATTCCAGACTATTCCTAGTTCCAAGAAAGGAAAAAAGTTGGAGACCAATTCTCGACCTGTCCACCTTAAATACATACATCATTGTCCCAAAATTCAAAATGCTGACCTTACAGCAACTTCTTCCCATGCTGGGCAAGGAGTCTTGGCTGGTAACTCTAGATCTCAAGGAGGCATACCTGCACGTCCCCATTCGACCAATCTGCAGAAGATACCTCAGATTTCTTGCAGGATCAGAGCACTATCAATTCTCAGCATTGCCCTTTGGCTTATCTACTGCCCAGAGTATTCACAAAATGCCTGGCATCAGTAATCGCCCATTGCAGACTACAGGGAATTCAAATTTACCCATACCTGGACGACTGCCTGCTACAAGGGGACAACAAAAGCAAGCTGACAACAGATTTACAAAGGGTCATTTACTTGCTACAAGGACTGGGATACACAGTCAATTTACAAAAGTCAAGGCTGATACCATCCCAAACAAGGACATTCTTGGGCGGAATTGGACACAGTACAACAAATGGCATTCCTGACTACAGAAAAACAAAAAGAACTTCCTCTTTACTTCTTGGCACTAACAAAACTGAACAAGTTAACAGCAAGAAAATTTCTGCAGGCTTTGGGCTTCATGGCATCATGCATAATCTTGGTCCCATTTGCCAGACTACATATGAGGAAACTACAGTGGTACCTAAAGAATTTATGGTCCCAACACAGACACAGTCTAGAAACAGAAATCCCACTAATTCCATGCTTAAAACAGGAGTTCCTATGGTGGGCTCAGGCATGCCAGTCAAACCCAGGCCTACCCTTCCGCAGATGTCAAGCAAGCCAGACCATCACAACAGACGCTTCAGACCTAGGATGGGGGGCCCACATGCTGGACAAATGCGTGCAAGGATTGTGGACACAGGATCAACTTCACCTGCACATCAATCTAAAAGAAATGCTGGCAGTAAAACTGGCAATCCAAAAGTTCAAACCATTCCTCAGAGGGCCAGTTGATAAGGACAGACAACACCACAGTCATGTGGTACATCAACAAACAGGGAGGCACTCATTCATACCCCCTATGCAGAATGACCTTGGAGCTGTGGACCCTGGCACTCAGCTACAACATTCAGTTACAGGCAATATTTGTACCGGGAAAGACAATACTCTAGCAGACATACTAAGCAGAACCACTTCGGATGCCCACGAATGGAAGCTACACCCGGACATCTTCAAGACCATCTCAAAGAAATGGGGAATGCCACAGATAGACCTATTCGCATCACCTCTCAATCACCAGCTCAAAAAGTTCTGCACAAGGACATTCCACCCACTAGCATGGAAAGTGGACTCCCTCTCCTTCAACTGGAAAGGCCTAACAGCATATGCATTCCCACCTCTTCCTTTGATACACAAGGTACTACTAAAAATCAAGGAAGAACGTCCAAGGATAATCCTGATAGCCCCAAACTGGCCAAGACAACACTGGTACCCACTACTGAAGAGCATGTCTCGGAACAATATGTGGCCAGTACCCCTGATGCCTTTGATGTTAACTCAGAACAACTACAGCATCATACATCCAAACCTAAAAATGCTGCAACTGACTGCATGGAACATCACATAGCAGCAGCTAATCCAGAACTTTCCCAAAGAGTTAAAGACATTATTCTTGAAGCACGCAGACCTTCAACAAGAAAGAACTATGCTGGAAAATGGAAAAGGTTTGTCATTTGGAGTACCGAAAGAGGAAAAGATGTGTCAAACATAGATATGCCTAACATTCTGGAGTATCTGGCCGAACTTCTTCATTCAGGCCTGTCCTACTCCTCCATCAAGATACATGCATCAGCTATTTCAGCAGAATACAGCTTTGATCCACCTGTTTTTCGCACCCTTTGCTCAGGCAGTTCCTCAGAGGAATCAAGAATGTAAAACCTCCAAGGAAACCACCATTACCAGCTTGGGATTTAAACTTTGTGCTAGAAAAGTTGACACTATCACCCTTTGAACCAGCAGCAACAGCAGACCTACAACACCTGTCATGGAAAACTGCTTTCCTACTGGCAATTACTTCAGCAAGGAGGGTTTCAGAACTACAGGCCTTAATGGCAGTGCAACCCTTCCTAATCTTCCACCAAGATAGAGTGTCCTTGAGGACTAATCCTACATTTATGCCCAAGGTGGTATCCAGAGTATCTTTAAACCAGGCAATCCACCTACCTACCTTCTTTCCCAACCCACAAAACAGAGGGAAAGAATACTGCATACCTTGGATGTACATAGACAGCTACGCTACTACTTGGACAGAACAAAAATAGCAGAAAGACTGACCAACTTTTGTAGCCTATGCAACAGGAAGGGAAGGAAAAGCTATTTCCAAACAGACAATCTCCAAATGGATAGGAAATTGCATATGATACTGTTACTCCTTCCATGGAAAACCAATTCCACAGAACATAAGACCTCATTCTACAAGGGCAACAGCCACTACCACAGCCTTCTTACGAGGAGTGGCAACCAAAGACATTATTGAGGCGGCTACTTGGACCTCCGTGCATACATTTGCCAAGCATTATAATTTGCCTCTATATTCCAGATCCCGAGCAGGGTTTGCCACTGCTGTACTGCAAGGGATCCTAAACACACCATAATCTACTTTTATCCTCCTCCCTAGTTGGCTATGGTATTCTACCCACTTGTTATGACTGCAGATGCATCCATGAAGGACATAGTACAGTTTTGTACCTACCATAAATGTAGATGTCCGAACTGGATAGCATCTGCAGTCAGGATTACCCTCCCTCCTTCCCTCTGTGGTACTCCTAGGGTGTTTACCCTCCTAATAGCTAGCTGTTGGGGAGTCTTTATGGTGTATTTGTTTGTATATATGTACATATATGCTTATTGTTGTGTTTACCTCTATCTATTTGGAAACATTGGCATCTATCCAAATTTTAGCCTGCAAGAGGGCTACTGGCATCTGGGGCAAGAAACACTGAGGAAAATGGCGTCGGCTGATGCTTTTATACCCGAAGACCAACAGAGATGACGTCGGGTGGAGTGCGACATCAGCCGAAGCCGGACCCGGACTTTGGAATCCGGCCGACTGCAGGGCTGCCTGACGACAGGACAACCCACTTGTTATGACTGCAGATGCTATCCAGTTCGGACATCTACATTTATGGTAGGTACAAAACTGTACTTTACCCTCTCTCCAGCCCCCTTCTTCTTTTGGCTATACCTCTACTCTCACTTAGTATGCTCTAAAAGCTTTTTGGTGTATTTGCTTTTTTGTTGGAGGTATATCTTTGTATTTACAGATTTGATTGCTTCCCATTAGGAGGGCACCTGACATCTGGGGCAAGGAAAACTGATGCAATAGAGTCTGCTGCATGTTTTATACCCCTGACATCATGGAAGAAGGGACACCAACTTATGCAGGACCCAAGACTTTGTTAATCAGGCCGACTGAGGTCTACTGCAAGCAGATAACTCAAATGGAATTGACTGCAACAGTGAATACACTCGAACATCTACATTTATGTTAAGTGTACACAACTGTACTTTCTATGGCTTCTCAAACTCCTCATTCCCAGCTCCCTACTCCCAAAAAACCTGTCAGATTTTATAAAGTATCTCATTATTGGAAGTTTCTGCAAGTGCCCTTCAGCTGACTCGTGTGATATCAGTTGCCTCTCAAGCCCACCAAAATGTTGCCTTCCACAAAATTGCTTCCCTCTGACAAGGACAGCAGAACCATGGAGCGGTTAGGTAAGAATGTGTATACTTCTCCCCTAGCCTTTAGGGCTGTGAACTATCAAACACACATGACCTGATGATGTTTGTAGTCCTATCTCTCCTCCATTATTACATGTGGGTTCGGAGCCAGTTCTCTGCTCCGACTTGGCTGCTTAGAAAGCCTGAAAACGTCTGATTGGCTCGTGGCTAATAGGTATCCCATGATGCATGCGCACATTCCCCTGATCTCGTTTGCCGCATCTTCATTCGGAAGCTTCTTTTGGCTGGCCATGGCTAAGTGTTTTAGTTCTTTATTATTCTGCTTGTTAGAAGTTTTTAACTTCGTGTGAAGTGTTTTTCTTATTGCTGTTAGCCTTTTTGTGATAACAGATTGTGTCAATTTAACCGGACTTGACTTTTTACTGGATTTGAATTTTTCTGTTATAAAATTTTTGGGCCTGTTGGACTTTTTTGTGTGTTCCAGTGAGTCTGTGCTTTTGACTAAACCGTTTTACTTGGCGGTATTAGTCTGTTCCCTTTTCCTTTACACTAGGTTCGTTTAAGTTAGAGAACCTAATAAAACTTACCTTGGTTGGTTGTGAGAAATAGGGCTAGATCTGTTTTAGAGGATCTAGTTCCTCTCTTGTTGACTGAGTGTGTTGTTTTTCTCTTCAGTCACCTGTATTGAGATTGCCATTATGTTTAAAGAAAATAAAGAGCATAAACAGTCAGGATTTAAAGTGTACTAAATGCTCTCAAAAATGTCCGTCACTGATTAACATAGCATCTGTGTGTACTGTTTAGGGGCCATACATCTTTAAGAGATTTGTCTCTTTTGCCATTCCTTTAGTCCTAGAATGCTCCAGGAACGGAAGAATAAGTTGATTATAAAAGGCTTATTAAAACCTTCTTTCAAGGAAGAACTAGCCAGTTCGTCGTCCTCTTCTAGGTCGCATTCTTCCAGTAAAGATGAGGGCAAGACCTCCAAAAGGCCTTCTCAAGGCTCACCTTCTGTCTCTGAACCTCCACAGAAGTTACCTAAATCGGAGATGGCCTCTCTCTTTGGCTCCACTGTCCTTGGAGCCGATCGAGATTCTGGACATTGCAGTATCGGCACCCAGTGCTCCGGTGCTGATCACTAGCAGTCCTGTTCGGAGCCGGCTTACAGACATTCCACCGGTTTCCCCTACTTTAAAATCAACTATATTGCAGAGAGCGTGGTCTCCAACACTGTACTTCAGATCCTCCAGGAGCTTTTCTGAAGAAAACATTGAGAGAGTGGTGCTCAAACTCCTGAAGTCGTTGGCCTTGCCAGAGTTTTTATCGGCTTTGACTACTTCTGTCTCGGAGCCGACTTCTGTTACCGACCCTGCTCTTTTTCCTCCTCCAACCCAGATTGGGCCTTTCAAGACGATGCTGTTAGTACTGATTGCAGTGGTGTCCTCTGCTCCAACACCCAGAGTGGTTTTCTTGGAGCCGAGCACCACTCTGACACTGTTGGCGCCGTCTGAAGTGTCTATGGTCCAAAGCTCTTTGGTAGGGCCCAAGGGGGACGCTTGCAACCGAACCTCTTCAGTGCCGAGTCTTCCTCTTGGTGCGTCAACCTGAGTGAGCTTGGACCCGACATCCTTCTCTGAGCTGATTCCATTAGAGCCATCGGCGCCTACGCTCTCCTTGGAGCCGGGGCGTTGTTTGGAGCCGGAGGTATCTGTTTTCATGAAGATGAGCATGTTGGATAGTTCATCCATATCGTGTAGGAGTGCAGATGCTATACTCCCTCAAGCGCTTACTATGGTCTCAGCATCCTCTCTCTTCCGTGATGGTAGAGACTCTGCCTCAGGACCCCCGTTTGGGTGGTCCCCGATCATCCGAGACCTCCCCAGAACACCCTACTGAGGAGCCCCCTCGTAAGAGATCATTTAAGTGGAAGCTTGTAGACTCCCTTGATGAGTCTGTCGCATCTGACACTGACCTAGAGTCAGAAGGGTCCTTAAGTCGTCCTCTGAAGGTATCTCCTTTGCAGACATTTTGGAGATCCTCAGGCAGAGAGGCGGCTGGCCAACAGTTATAACCCTCCCCATGAGGAGTCTGTGTACCTGAAGGCTTTTGGGTCTCAACCCTCAGCTTCATGGGTGTCTCCACCATTTGATGAATTACTAGATCTCGAGAGTCAGAAAACATGGCAGACTCCCGATGCCGTGGAAACGGTCCCCAGGAGGCCGAATAAATTTCTCTCCGCCACTAAGGATATAGTTTTTATCCTAAGGGTTTACCTGTTGATGCCGTGGTGGCGGCGGTCACTAAGAAGGAGCTAGCAGAGACTACTACTTGTATCCATCCAGCTAATGAATCCCGAACGATGGATAGGTACGGGAAGCGTATCTTCTCTTCAGTGGCTTTTACACTCCAATCGCTGAACTATCACATTTTACGAGACTTCACAGAGATCTCCTAAAGGAGTTAGGATATGCTCTTAAGGGTATCTTGACTGAAGCAGTCCCATCTACAGTGTCTGATCAGTTGGCTACCCTCGCATCTGTTATCTCCTCCATGTGGCTGATCTCCTATGCAGCTGATGGTGCAAGTAGGGTGGCGGGTTCAGGAGTCTCATTAAGACATTCCGGGATTCGTCTATGCAACTTTGCTAAGCCTTTCAAGTCTACATTCACCAATGCTCCTGTGGGCGGATCCTCTCTTTTTGGACCCAAGGTGAAAGATACCCTTACCAGGTGTGGAGCAGGAAGGAAAGAGATTCTGCCGTGGGAGTCAGTTTTACCGTTCCTTCTAGACCTTAGCCTAAAGGTCAGAAGAGTGGCAAAATGTGGTTCAAGAAATCAGAGACCTTTCCAGGACACACAAGGTGATTCCTCCTTCAGAGGCAGGGGAGGAGGAAATAATGGTAGACATCGCCCTGGAGGCAGGGGAGGCCCACAAAATCAGGGAGGTCGCGATTCCTTTCGTGATCATCCCTATCACCGTTCCTGATGTGGAACCCGACTGCATCTCTGGAGCCGGTTGTGGGTCGTCTGTCCTTGTACCCAGAAGCCTGGCTAAATCTCACTTGAGACAAGTGGGTACAAGACATTATTACCAGAGGTTACTCTATACCCTTTTCCCATCCACCACACCTTTCCAAAAGGATCCCAGATGTATCATCCAGTCACAGGGATCAAGCGGCTATAGACATAGAAAAGCTGCTATTAGTCATCCAAAAGGTCCCAACAGACCAGACAGGATTCGGAACATACTCAAGGTTCTATTTTGTTCCAAAAAAGAACAGGGGACTGGAGACCCATCCTAGACCTCAGCAAGGTAAACAAGCATGTAAAGAAGTCCAAGTTCCGATTGGTCACTCTACAATCCATACTCCCTTTGTTGGGAAGAGACAGCTGGATGTGCTCAGTAGATCTCCAAGATGCCTACTACCACATTATGATGGACAAAGCATCAAGGAGCTACCTACACTTCCGGCTGGGAGCCAATCATTGCTAGTTTCGGCCGCTGCCTTTTGGTCTCACCACAGCCCCCCAGGTGTTCACCAAGTGCATGGCAGTAGTCGCAGCTCATTTGTGGCATCAGGGAATCCAAGTCTTTCCATACCTGGACGATTGGCTCCTGACTGCCACCACCAGGCATTGCCTAATTCAATCGAGAGATTCCACAATTAAGCTCTGTTCCCAGTTGGGAATCTCGATAAACTGGGAAAAATCCTCTATTTTGCCCACTTAGTCTATAACTTTTATAGGAGCAAACATAGACACGGTCGAGATGACAGCCAGACTACCTACTGACAGAATACAAAATCTTGTGCAACAAATTTACAGGATTCTTCCCCTTCAAAGAGTCAAAGCGAAGGTGGTGTTGCAGCTTCTCGGAACTATGGCATCAACCATAACCTTGGTACCTTTAGCAAGACTACATATGAGAATACTCCAATTGTTCCTGTCATCCCAGTGGTAGTTTCAGCAGTTGCCTCTACATCATCAGATCCTGATTACAGATTCTTGCAAAAAGGACCTACGCTGGTGGATTCAACTAGGTCATCTTACCACAGGAACTCCCTTTGTACCGCACCAACCCATTGCCACTGTGACCACGGATGCCTCTCGGATAGGGTGGGGGGGCATTATCTTGGCAGGACTGTCCAAGGCACATGGCAAGAGCAAGCGGCCCATCTGCATATCAGTGTCCTAGAGATGAGGGCTGTGCTTCTTGCATTGCAAGCACTTCACGAGTTTCTCCCTCTAGGGACGATAGTTATCCAGACCGACAACGTGTTGGTTGTCTAGTATCTAAACAAACTAGGGGGGGACCAGATAATACCCCTTATCTCGAGAGGCCATACGAGTTTGGGATTGGGTGATTTCTTCCCAACGCTTTCTCATTGCAATGCACATCCTGGGGTCTTTCAACTTAATGGCGGACAAGCTAAGCAGGGCAATATTGTTACCTCACGAATGGTCCTTGAACCAGAAAATGGCCAGTATGATCTTTCACAAGTGGGGACAACCCTGCTGCGACCTCTTTGCTAGTCCCATTAACACCAAATGCAGCACCTTTCTCTCTCATCCCCCATCCGGGGAGTCTCTAAGAGATGCACTAGTCCACGATTGGCCCCCGAGACTCCTTTATGCTTTTCCTCCTTTTCCACTCCTCCCCAAGGTCATACAGAAAGCAATGCTGTTGGGAAGCAAGATGATCCTGATCACTCCATAGTGGCCTCATCAGATTTGGTTCCCTTTTTTCGGGCCTCGCCTGTTGGGACTGCCCATGGACTCTGGACCCAGTGCCAGACCTCCTGACACACGTCAGATTCTCTTTACCCCAGTCTCCACACACTCAAACTGACAGCATGGCTACTCCATTTCCATCACTAGTCAGGCTTCATGATTTGTCTGCAGCTGTAACTCATATTATTACCTCTTCTCACAAGCCTTCGACCAGAAAATTGTATCCCAGTAAATGGAAGAGATTTTCCATATGGGCACACAATAGAGAAGTTGATCAATTTACAGCTCCCATTACTATTGTTCTAGAGTTTCTTTCAGAACTCTTTCACCAAGGTTCAGCGGCTGCTACACTCAGAGTTCAACTAGCAGCAATATCTAATTTTCATGTGGGGATTAATGATTCCAGTCTTATGTCTCACAAACTGTGTAAATCCTTTAAGGGTTTCATGATAAGACCACCTGTGCAAGACCCCGTTCCTCCTTGGGACCTGAATCTAGTTGTCTAGACTTACTCTGCCACCCTTTGAACCCAGCCCATAGTTGTCAGTTGAAATTTCTGTCTTTGAAGACTCTTTTTCTGGTAGCAATAACCTCAGCCAGGCGAGTTTCTGAATTACAGGCTCTGTCTGTTAAACCTTCATATTTAATTTTTCACAAAGATACGGTCTATCTCCGGGCCAACCCTTTTATTCCTAAAGTCAGTTCTCAATTTCACTTAAACCAAACAATTGAATTGCCAGTGTTCTTCCCTAATCACTCCAGTAAAGTAGAGTATACATTCCACCAGTTGGATGTACACAGGCAACTACGTTTCTATATCCACCGGACCAAAGAATGTAGAAAATCAGAACAGCTGTTTATTTCCTTTGCTGAGGCGAGAATGGGCTTGCCAATTTCCAAGGTTACACTTTGGAACTGGATCTCTAGTTGTATTTCCTTTATTTACAGTTCTCAAGGAACAGAGTTACCCCTTAAAGTCAAAGCGCATTCCATCAGGTCCTTCTCTACTTCTGCTGCTTTCCAAGCCAGGACACCTATTGATAGTATTAGTAACATGGGCTACCCCTCATACCTTCATTTCACATTATAAATTGTATTTAACTTCAGGGGTAGAGCTTTGTTTGGTTCCATGGTATTCAGGAGTATCTTCCAGTGAGCCCACCCCTTCAAGATGCTAGGGACGCTGTCCCACATGTAATAATGGAGGTGAGATAGGAATACATAACATAAAGAAGTTATGTACTCACCATAACGTTCCATGTATGTAGTCCATCTCGCCAAACATTACGAACCCACCCACCAGCCCCCTTCCTGGAGGATCTGGATACAGTTTATCCTTTTCTACAGTGGCTTTTGCCACAAGGGCTCCTTTTATTACAGTTTATTTTTCCGGACCTTTGTTCTTTTTCCTGTCTTATTCTGGTAGACTAGTAGCAAACAAGATGTGGGGAATGTGCACATGCATCATCAGATACCTATTAGCCACGAGCCAATCAGAAGTTTTCAGGCTTTCTAAGCGGCTGAGTCGGGCCACATGTAATAATGTTCGGCGAGATGGACTACATACATGGAACGTTATGGTGAGTATATAACTTCTTTTTTTGGCTCTTCTCTCTCTCTAAGGCTGTTCAGGCTGTTTCAGATCTTCCTGATTCTGAGAGGAGGACCTCTGCTGACTTCATGTTTCACTGTTTCAGTCATTACATTTGAGTAATCCTGCTAGCAGTTTGCCCTCATTTGGCCTGAATTCCAAAGTCTTGGGTCCTGCGTCGGTTGCAGTCTCCTCTTCCATGACGTCAGGTCGTCAGGAGTATAAAAGATGCAGCAGACGCCATTTTCTTCAGTCTTTCTTGCCACACAGTGCCTGAAGCAGTTTGTAAGTGCTGGTCAGCCGACTGCTGAGATTTTCGTGTTCGAGTTTCAGATCCGAAGCCTTCATTAAAGCTAAGTACCCCATCGGGGAAACTTTTTTCTTGCTTCAGACTGATGTCAGAAAAAGTTAATTGTATTTCTTGTGGAACGCAAATACCTCATAAGGGCTTTGATTCTTACTGTATTCCTTGCCTAGGCCCTGACCACGACATTTCAAGTTGTCGGTTTTGTGCCAGATTTAACCAGTGCACTATTAAGTGTCAGTATGATTTTGCATTAAACTATTTTGGGTGCAGATTTAATTATAAAATGTCGTCTGATAGCCATCCGACTACCGGAGTACACAAAAAACACAAATAAAAAGAAAAGGATAGACAACCGAGGCCCAAAACCGACAACAAAGCTTCTAAACCAGTCACCGGTTCTCAGTGAGGCGCTTTCGCAGCCCCTGACACCTTCTTTAGAGTCGCAGGCCGCTACCGACTCCCATGTGGAGTCTGTTATGCCGCTGGAAACTCAAGGTATTGGAGCCTCGGACACTATTCCCTCAGATGGGTCCGGAGGTGCTGAGCAGGCACCGGCTTCTGAGGGTGTATTCAGACCTAAACATCTATACATTAAACTGACTTCAGCTTCAAAGGCAAAGACTAAAGCACCTTCAAAGACAAAGAAACAAACTCAAGAGCCACATGTACAGGCCTCTATGCCCAAAAAACAGATGCTCAAAATGGCCGAAGACCTGATTACCTTGATCAGGGGTTCCCATCCCCCTCCTGATCAGAGGCCTAGGCAAGAGACAGACTGAATCTTCAGATCAGGTTTCTATTTTTTCTGATTCCTCTTCTGATCAGGAATATTCTCTTCCCCCCTATGAGGATTCTAATGCTGAAGAATCTATTCCTTCAGCTTCGCCTCCTGAGGACTACTCCTTTGGGGAAACCTTGCATGCCATGAGGGAGCATTTCCACTGGGAGAGCCAAGATTTTTCAGAATCTAAAAAGAGGCTCAGGGACTACCTTTTACTACCTCAACACAGGCCTCTAGCCATTCCACCTGTGTTAGACATTGTAGATGTGTTTTCAGAGTCTAGTCTGACCCTTGACTCCTTACCTCCAGCTCCTCTTAAGCCTGACAGATTTCACAGGGTCCCAAAGGGGTTAAGGCTTCTGCTGCAAATAACCATACCCCCTCTGACAGAGATTCTAGGGCACTGGATAGATGGGGAAAAAGGTTTACACATCTGCTACCTTGGCTATAAAGGCCTTAAGCTGTCCGTTTCATATGCTCAAATATCAGCAACATGTCGTGACATTGCTTAAACAGAAAATGTTGTTAAACTGTGGATGTGCAGAAAACAAGGAAATGCAGGATTTATTACATGCAGCTGAACAAGTGGGAAAGCATACTTTGCAATGTAGTTTTGATTCTCTGGAGGCCTCCTGCAGGGCCACAGTTACAGATTCTGTAATTAGGAGGCTTGCTTGGTTAAAGGAACAAAATCTGCCTGATCATGTCAAAGTTAAATTATTAAATGCACCTTTACAGCATGAATCTTTGGTGTTAAGGCAGAGGAGGTGCTAACGAAAATTGAGGACAAAGCTAAATCTATGCAAACTGTCAAAGATTTTTTACAAGTACAGCCAAATAGGTTTAGTAGACACTGGCCTACAAATTGGTTCTTTCCAGTATCCGAAAGACCTCAAAGGGGCAGATCCAGATGCCCTAGAGGTAGATCCCGGGCGCAAGGTTCATACAAGTCAAAGCAATGGGGTGCTTCTACCTCCAAACGTGGAGAGGACAAATCACAACCATACAGGAAACAGTCCCAATGACTTCCCCCTGCCTGCACCAAGCACTTATCTCCTGGCAGCAGCCTTAGGGGGGGAAATAGTTCTCTCTTCTCAAAATTGGCACATTATAACCCAGGACAAGTGGGTTCTAAACAGTGTCACAAGGCTATAAGTTTCACTTCCATACCCTGCCAAAGGCAAATGGATGGCCAGATCTGCCAAAAAATCAGTGGGCAGAGGCACAAAAACAAGTCTCATCCCTCATGGACATGAGGGCTATTCCAGAAGTACCACAGCAAGAGCAGGGACAAGGATTTTACCAAAGACTGTTCTTGGTACCCAGAAAGGACAAAGCCTGGAGACCAAAACTGGACCTATCTATTCTAAACACATTCTTGGATATACCAAAATTCAAAATGTTGACCTTGCAGCAGCTTCTGCCCATGCTGGGCAAAAAGGCTTGGCTCGTGACTTTAGACCTAAGAGGCATTCTTGCATGTCCCAATCAGGCAATCATGCAGAAGATACCTCAGATTCAAGGCTGGCTCAATGCATTACCAATTTTCTGCACTGCCTTTTGGCTCATCTACTGCGCCCAGGATCTTTACAAAGTGCCTGGCACCAATAATTGCTTTCTGCAGACAGAGGAATACAAATATTTCCTTACTTGGACGACTGCCTAATTCAAGCAGCGAACAAGGACATTCTACTACAGCATCTGACGTTTTTGAAAAGACTTTTAACATGCCTAGGGTACACAGTCAACGAAAAGAAATCAAAACTAGTACCCTCTTAAAAGATAATATTCCTGGGTGCAAGCTTAAATACAACTGCCCAGATGGCTTATCTCACGCCAGACAGACAAAGGCAACTGACTACCTATTTCAACAGATTGGCAAGAAAGGCCCAGTTATCTGCAAGAAAAATTCTGCAGGCTTTGGGCTATATGGCATCCTGCATCCTACTAATTCCATATGCAAGACTGCATATGAGGAAACTTCAGTGGTACCTAAAAAGTGTCTGGACGCAACATTGTCACAGCCTGGAAACAATGATTACTCTCATTCCCTGCCTGCAACAGGAGTTTCGATGGATGAACACTTGTCACCAAAAACAAGGGACAGCCATTCACATTACCCCCAGCCAGGACAAAACTAACAACGGATGCATCAGAGTATGCCTGGGGGGCCCACATGGCAGGAAGATGCATTCAGGGCACCTGGGCCACAAACCAAATGCATCTACATATCAATCAAAAAGAGATGCTAGCTGTTCACAATGCCCTGACTGCCTTCAAGGACACACTTCATCCGGGACAACTGCTGATAGACAACACCACGGTCTTGTGGTATATACACAAGCAGGGGGGCACACATTCTTACCCCCTTTGCAGACTAGCCATGGCTTAGTGAGACACAGCATTGACTTAACAAGTTCATCTGCAGGCACAATTCCTGCCAGGAAAGGAAAACACTCTGGCAGACTAAGCAGAAACCTCATGGATCCCCACGAGTGGCAACTGGATCCACAAGTCTTCAGCATGACAACAAGGAAATGGGGATGCCCAGACATAGATCTATTTGCCTCCCCTCACAACTACCAACTAAAAAGATTCCGCACAGGGACCTATCACAGACAAGCAAGGAAAGTGGACGCCTTATCCTTTCAACTGGAAAAACCTATCCGTATTATGCCTTTCCTCCACTTCCTCTCCTCCCCAAGGTACTCCTAAAGGTCAGACAGGAGAAACCAAAGATGATACTGATTGCCCCAGACTGGCCCCGCCAGTACTGGTATCTGATCTTAAGGAACTTGTCTCAATGCACAGCTTGGACCTTACCTCAAATACCTCATCTACTGTCCCAACAAAACACTCTGATCCTGCACAGCCAACTCAGGATTCTAAACCTGGCAGCATGGCGGATAATGTAGCCATACAAAGCACACCTCTCAGTAAAGCTGTGATGGATGTCATTGTGGAAGCCAGAAGGCCTAGTACTAGGAAATCTTATGCTGGAAAATGGAAGAGATGTTGTGCTTGGAACCAGGCACAAGGAGCTGATACAGCTGTACCAAATATTCCTCATATTTTGCAATACTTAACTGAGATGCTGGACAAAGGTCTATCTTTTTCCTCAATTAAAATTCATGCCTCTGCCATTTGGGTTCATTACAATACAGAGCCACCAATCTTTTCTCATCCTTTATTAAGGCAGTACCTCAGATGAGCCAAAAATTTAAGGCCTCTAAGGAGCTAGGTCAATACCTGCATGGGACCTCAATTATGTCTTGGAAAAACTCAACCTACCTCCTTTTGAGCTAGCTGCTGCTGTTGATATAAAGTTTTTACCTTGGAAAACAGCTCTGCTCCTAGCAGATGAGTGTCAGAGTTACAGGCAGTCATGGCTGTGGAACCTCTTATTTCTTATCCAGACAGGGTCTCTGAGGACAAACCCAACATTTATGCCTAAGGTGGTGTCCGGTGTGGCCCTTAACCAAACTATTAATTTGCCAACTTTTTATCCAAATCCACAGAACAAGGGGGAGAGAATTCTGCATTCTTTGGACGTACACAGCTTCGATTCTATTTAGACAAAACTAAAGTTTTCAAAAAGACAGAGCTATTACTAGTGGCATATTGCTGCAGGATCACAAGGAAAGGCCATCTCCAAGCAGACTGTTTCAAAGTGGATAGGTCACTGCATTCGTTTCTGCTATTCACAGCATGGCAAGCTAGTGCCTAGCATTAGGCCACATTCAACTAGGGCTGCAGCCACTTCAGCAGCCTTTCTCATGGGAGTACCAACTAAAGACATTTTAGAGGCTGCTACTTGGAGTTCAGTGCACACCTTTACAAAGCATTATCATCTACCACTTAACTCTTAAATCCAGGGCAGGCTTTGCCACTGCAGTTCTGCAGGGCCTCATAGCCACTCCTAATGCTGTCTAGCTCCAGCCTCCCAACCATAGCTTTGGGACTCTACCCAAATGTAATGACTGCAACAGTGAAATATGAAGAACATAGTACAGATGTTCATTGTGTTTCACTGTTGCAGTCATTCCACTTGGGTTATCCTGCTGGCAGGCTACCTGCAGTCGGCCTGAATTCCAAAGTCTTGGTCCGGCATCGGTTGCTGTCGCCTCTTCCCTGACGTCAGTGCGCCAGGGGTATAAAAGATGCAGCCGACGCCATTTTCTTCAGTCTTTCTTGCCGCGTGGTGCCCGAAGCAAAAGCAGTTCGCAAGTGCCGGTCGGCTGACTCAGATTTTTTAAATTGAATTTCAGATCTGAAGTCTTCTATAAAGCTAAGTACCCCATTGGGTAAACTTTTTTCTTGCTCCAGACCGATATCAGAAAAAGTTAACAATTGTATTTCTTGTGGGAAGCAAATACCTCAAGGAGTTTCACTCTTATTGCATTCCTTGCCTAGGCCCTGACCACGACGTTGCTAGTTGTCTGTTTTGTGTTAGATTTAACCAATGCACTATTAAGTGTCAGTACGATTTTGCTTGCCATTACTTTGGCCGAAGGTTTAACTACATGCCATCGGAACATCCGACGACCGGAGTTCATAAAAAGCGCAAGGAAAAAGAAAAGGACAGCCATCCGAGGTCCAAAACCGACGAAGCCTTTTCTAGGCCGTTCGCCGGTTCTCAGTGAGGCGCTTTCACAGCCCCTGACACCCGCTACCTCAGAGCCACAGACGGCCATCCGAGGTCCAAAACCGATGAAGCCTTTTCTAGGCCGTTCGCCGGTTCTCAGTGAGGCGCTTTCACAGCCCCTGACACCCGCTACCTCAGAGCCACAGGCCACCTCCGACTCCCACGTGGAGACAGCTAGGCCTCTGGATACTCAAAGTATTGGGCCTTCGGAAACTAATTCCTCAGATGGGTCCAGAGCCGCTGAGCAGGCATCGGCTTCTGAGGGTGTTTTCAGACCTACACAGCTTTATATCAAAGACAAAGACTTAAACAGCTTTAAAGACAAACAAGTACAGCACTCTCCAGGACAAACTTCCATGCTTAAGAAACAAATGCTCAAAATAGCCGAAGAGCTAATTTGATCAGGGGTTCCCAACCCCCTCCTGGGCCTAGGCAAGACACTGAATATGATTCCTCTGAGGTTTCCATTTCTTCTGACTCCTCTTCAGAACAGGAATACTGTATTCCTCCCTATGAGGATTCTGATGCTGAAGATTCTATTCCTTCAGCTTCTCCTCCTGAGGATTACTCATTTGGGGAAACTTTGCATATCATGAGGGAACATTTCCACTGGGAGAGCCAAGATTATTCTGATTCTAAGAAAAGGCTCAGAGACTTTCTTTTACTACCTCAGCACAGACCTCTTGCTATTCCTCCTGTGTTAGACATTGTATTTTCAGAGTCCAGCCTGTCTCCCGACTCTTTACCTCCTGCACCTGTTAAGCCAGACAGATACTACAGGGTTCCAGATTCTCATAAATTTCTATATAAAAACCCTGCAGCTGACCCAGAAACTATTTCACAGGGTCCCAAAGGGGTGAGGGCTGCTACTGCAAAAAACTCTGTCCCCTCAGATAGAGATTCTAGGGCACTGGACAGATGGGGGAAAAAAGTTTGCACTTCTGCAACCTTGGCTGTAAGGGCTTTAAATTGTCAATTTCATATGCTTAAATATCAGCAATATTTAATGTATCTGTTAAAACAAAAAATGTTGACAAATTCTGAATGTGCTGAGAACAAGGAATTGCAGGATTTATTGCATGCAGCTGAACAAGTGGGAAAACATACTTTGCAATGTGGTTATGATTCACTGGAGGCTTCTTGCAGGGCCACTGTAATAGGCTCTGTCATTAGAAGGCTTGTTTGGTTAACGGAACAGACTCTGCCTGATCATGTTAAAGCAAAATTATTGGATGCTCCATTACAGCATGATACTTTGATTGGTGTTAAGGCAGAGGAGGTGTTAAAGAAAATGGAGGATAAAGCTAAATCTATGGCAGACAGTGAAGGATTTCTCACAGGTGCAGCCACCCAGATTTAGCAGGAACTGGCCTTCTAAAAAGTGGTCCTTTCCCATGTCAGACAGGCCACAAAGAGGCAGATACAGACGCCCTGGAGGCAGACAACAGCCCCAGGGCTCATACAGGCCCAAACAGTGGGGTGCTTCTACCTCCAAAAGCGGAGAAGACAAAACACAGCCATATAGGAAACAGTCCCAATGACTTCCCTCTGCCAATGTCAAGCATTTATCTTTTGGCAGCACACTTGGGGGGGAAAGCTAGCATTTTTTTTCACAAAATTGGCACGATTACCCAGGACAAATGGGTCTTACATGTAGTCTCTCAGGGCTACAGGTTCCACTTTCACACCCTTCCAAAAGCAAAAGGTATGCCAGACCTGCCACACAATCAATGGGCAGAGGCACAAAACCAAGTTTCAGCTCTCATGGACATGAGGGCTATTCAGCCAGTGCCACGACAAGAGCAGGGACAAGGATTTTACTCTAGACTTTTCTTAGTACCAAGAAAGGGCAAAGTATGGAGACCGATTCTGGACCTGTCTATTCTAAATACTTTTCTGGACATTCGAAATTCAAAATGTTGACTCTGCAGCAGCTTCTGCCCATGCTGGGCAAAAAGGCTTGGCTTGTAACTTTGGAACTCAGAGGCATACCTGCATGTCCCAATCGGACAGTCTTGCAGAAGATACCTCAGATTCATAGCTGGCTCAATGCACTACCAATTCTCTGCACTGCCCTTTGGCTTATCTACTGTGCCGAGGGTCTTCACAGAATGCCTGGCACCAATAATTGCATTTTGCAGACAGAGGAATTCAAATGTATCCCTACTTGGACGACTGCCTTATTCAAGCAGAGGTCAAAGACATTCTACTAAAGCATCTGGCGTTTGTAAAAGATTACTAATTTGCCTAGGGTACACAGTAAACAAAAAAAATCAAAACTAGTACCCTCTCACGAGATAATATTCCTGGGTGCAAGCTTAAATACAACTGCCCAGATGGCTTCTCACGCCAGACAAACAAAGGCAACTGACTTCTTACTTCGAAAACAAGGCAACAAAGACCCAGTTATCTGCAAGAAAGATTCTGCAGGTTCTGGGCTACATGGCATCCTGCATTCTGCTAATTGCATATGCAAGACTGCATATGAGGAAATTACAGTGGTACCTAAAAAGTGTTTGGACTCAACATTGCCACAGCCTGGAATCATTAATTTCACTCATTCCCTGCCTGCAGCAGGAGTTTCGATGGGCACAGGCCTGTCACCACAACAAGGGACAGCCATTCACTTTACCTACAGCCAGGCAAACACTAACAAATGCATCAGATTATGCCTGGGGGGCCCACATGGCAGGAAAATGTATTCAAGGCACATGGCCCCCAAGCCAAAGGCATCTACACATCAATCAAAAAGAGATGCTAGCTGTACAAAATGCCCTGATAGCCTTCAAGGACCTACTTCATCCAGGACAGCTGCTGATAAAGACGGACAACACCACAGTCATGTGGTACAGAAGCAGGGGGGGGGCACACATTCCTACCCCCTCTGCAGACAAGCCATGATTTTGTGGAACACAGCATTGACTTATCAAGTACACTTGCAAGCACAATTCCTGCCAGGAAAAACAAATGCTCTGGCAGACGAACTAAGCAGAAACCTCATGGACCCTCACAAGTGGAAACTAGATCCACAAATCTTCACCATGATAAGAAAATGGGGACGCCCAGACATAGATCTTTTTGCCTCCCCTCACAACTGCCAACTTCAGAGATTCTGCACAAGGACTCATCACAAACAAGCATGGAAAGTGGATGCTCTGTCATTCAGCTGGAACAACCTTACAGTATATGCCTTTCCTCCACTGCCTCTCCTCCCCAAGGTACTCCTAAAGGTCAGACAGGAGAAGTCACAAATGATTCTGATTACCCCGGATTGGCCACACCAAGATCGGTACCCAGTCCTAAGGAGCTTGTTCCAAGGCCCAGCCTGGGCATTGCCTCAAATTCCTCATTTACTGACCCAACAAAACAATCAGATCCTGCACAGCCAACTCCGAACTCTACATCTAGCTGCATGGCGGATACTGTGACCATTCAGAATACACCTCTCTAAAGTGGTTATGGATGCCATTTTGGAGGCCTGGAGGCCCAGCACCAGAAAATCTTATGCAGAAAAATGGAAGAGATTCTGTGCTTCGAACCAGGCACAAGGAATTGATACGCTTGTTCAAATATTCCTCAGATTTTCCAATATCTAACTGAGATGCTGGACAAAGGCTTATCCTTCTCAACAATTAAGATCCATGCCTCTGCCATTTCAGCTCATTACAATACAGACCCACCTATTTTTTCATATCCATTGCTTAGACAGTTCCTCGGGGGGGGGGGGGGGCAAAAACATAAGACCTCCAAGGAGAGCACCAATACCATGCATGGGACCTCAATTTTGTCTGTGAAAAACTCACACTGTCTCCTTTTGAGCCAGCCAGTACAGCTGAGAAAATTCTTATGGAAAACCGTTCTGCTACTAGCAATAACTTCAGCAAGAAGAGTCTCAGAGTTACAGGAATTAATGGCTGTGGAACCTTTTATCTTCCATCCGGACAGGGTTTCTCTAAGGACAAACCCAACATTTATGTGTAAGGTAGTGTCCAGTGTGGCTCTTAAACCATTCATTTGCCTACTTTTTACCCAAACCCGCAGAATAAAGGGGAGAGACTTCTGCATTCTTTGGACATAGACAGCTACGCTTCTACTTGGACAAAACTAAAGCTTTCAGAAAGACTGAGCAACTTTTATTGGCATACGCTGCAGGATCACAAGGAAAGGCTATCTCAAAGCAGAGCATTTCAAAATGGATAGGACACTGCATTCGTTTCTGCTATTCACAACATGGTAAATCAGTGCCTAAGGGCATTAGACCACATTCTACGAGGGCAGCAGCCACCTCGGCAGCCTTCCTCTGAGTACCAACCAAGGATATTTTGGAGGCTGCAACTTGGACTATAGTGCACACTTTTACTAAGCACTACCGCTTGCCTCTACTCTCAATCCAGAGCAGGCTTTGCCACTGCAGTCTTGCAGGGCCTTATAGCCACTTCTAATTCTATTTAGACCCAGCCGCCCAACCTCAACTT
This sequence comes from Protopterus annectens, assembly GCF_019279795.1. Classification (NCBI taxonomy): domain Eukaryota; kingdom Metazoa; phylum Chordata; order Ceratodontiformes; family Protopteridae; genus Protopterus; species Protopterus annectens. Next base: position 492,907,140 of record NC_056748.1, on the reverse strand, counting down.
TGGGATTCAACCCAAGTGTAATGACTGCAACAATGAAACACGATGAACATAGTACAGTTGTGTACCTTACATAAATGTAGATGTTCGAGTGTATTCACTGTTGCAGTCCAGGTTACCCTCCCGCCACCCCCTTTCATTCTACAGTTTCTTTCCTTCTCTATCTTCTACAACCTATGTGGTGTGTTTGCTTGTAGATGAAGGTAAAGTTTATATTGATGCTTGTATATAGATGTTTATAACATTGCTACCTTTTTAGGGGCACCTGACATCGGAGGCAAGAAAAACTTAAGAAAATGGTGTCTGCTGCATGTTTTATACCCCTGACGACCTGACGTCATGGAAGAGGAGACAGCAACTGACGCAGTACCCAAGACTTTGGAATTCAGGCCGACTGAGGGCTACCTGCCAGCAGAATTACCCAAATGTAATGACTGCAACAGTGAATACACTCGAACATCTACATTTATGGTAAGTGTACACAACTGTACTTTTTCTTTCTGAGGACATCTTCCCAAGCTGCTCACCACTTCTTTAAATGCAGCTGATGCTTCATCTAGATGTTCATCGTGTTTCACTGTTGCAGTCATTACTCTTGGGGTTATCCTGCTGGCAGGCTACCCGCAATCGGCCTGAATTCCGAAGTCCTGGTCTGGCGTCGGTTGCTGTCGCCTTTTCCCTGACGTCAGTGTGCCAGGGTTATAAAAGATGCAGTCGACGCCATTTTCTACAGTCTTTCTTTGCCACGCGGTGCCTGAAGCAAAAGCAGTTCGCAAGTGCCGGTCAGCCGATTCCTGAGATTTTCAGATCCAAATTTCAGAACAGAAGTTTTCATTAAAGCTAAGTACCCCGTTGGGGAAACTTTTTTCTTGCTCCAGACTGATGTCAGAAAAAGTTAACAATTATATTTCTTGTGGGAAGCAAATACCTCATAAGGATTTTCACTCTTACTATATTCCTTGCCTAGGCCCTGACCACAATGTTGCTAGCTTTCGGTTTTGTGCTAGATTTAACCAACGTACTAAGCGTCGGTTTGATTTTGCATTTCATAACTTTGGCCGAAGGTTTAATTATATAATGCCGTCGGAACAGCCGACGACCGGAGTTTACAAAAAACGCAAGGACAAGGAAAAGGATAGGCATCCGAGGTCCAAACCCGACGACCATGCCTCTGTTAGGCCAGTCACCGGTTCTCAGTGAGGCACTTTCGCATCACCTGGCGCCCGCTATCTCAGAGCCACAGGCTGCTTCCGACTCCCACGTGGCGCCGACTGGGCCTCTGGATACTCAAGGTATTGGACACTCTGAAATCATTCCCTCATATGGGTCCGGAGCCGCTGAGCAGGCATCTGCTTCTGAGGGTGTCTTCAGACCTACACAGTTGTATGTTAAACCATCTTTAGCTTCAAAGACTAAAGCACATCTAAAGACAAAGAAACAAGTACAGCATTCTCCTACTCAGACTTCCATGCCTAAAAAAACAGATGCTTAAAATGGATGAAGACCTAATTACTTTGATCAGGGGTTCCCATCCTCCTCCTAAGAGACCTAGGCACGAGACATAATATGATTCCTTCTGATTAGGTTTTTATTTCCTCTGATTCCTCTTCTGAACAGGATTATTCTATTCCTCCCTAGGAGGATTCTGATGCTGAAGAATCCATTCCTGCAGCCTCTCCTCCTGAGGATTATTCTTTTGGGGAAACCCTGCATACCATGAGGGAGCATTTCCACTGGGAGAGCCAATATTACTCAGAATCTAAGAAAAGGCTCAGAGACTTTCTTCTACTTCCTCAGCACAGACCACTTGCTATTCCACCTGTTCTAGATGTTGTAGATGTATTTTCAGAGTCTGGCCTGTCCCCTGACTCTCTACCCCCTGCACCTGCTAAGCCAGACAGATACTACAAGGTCCCAGACGCTCATAAATTCCTATATAAAAGCCCCGCTGCTGACCCAGAAACCATATCTCAGGGTCCCAAAGGGGTCAAAGCTTCCACTGCAAAAAAACTCTGTCCCCTCTGATAGAGACTCTAGGGCACTGGACAGATGGGGGGAAAAAGTTTACACTTCTGCTACCTTGGCTGTAAGGGCTTTAAATTCAGTTTCATATGCTTAAATATCAGCAATACTTAATGTCACTGCTTAAACAGAAAATGTTGACAAATTCTGAATGTTCAGAGAACAAGGAAATGCAGGATTTATTGCATGCAGTTGAACAAGTGGGAAAGTATACTTTGCAATGTGGTTATGATTCACTGGAGGCCTCTTGCAAGGCCGCTGTTACAGGTTCTGTTATTAGAAGGCATGCTTGGTTAAAGGAACAGAATCTGCCTGATCATGTTAAAGCAAAATTATTAGATGCTCCATTACAGCATGATACTTTGGTGCTAAAGCAGAAGAGGTTTTGAAGAAAATGGAGGATAAAGCGAAATCCATGCAGACAGTGAAGGATTTCTTACAGGTACAGCCACCCAGATTTAGCAGGAACTGGCCTACAAAGAATTGTTCCTTTCCAGTGTCAGACAGGCCACAAAGAGGCAGATACAGACCCAGAGGCAGATCCCAGCCCCAAGGCTCATACAGGCCTAAACAATGGGGTGCTTCTACCTCCAAAAGCGGAGAAGATGAATCACAACCATACAGGAAACGGTCCCAATGACTTTCCTCTGCCAGAACCAAGCACTTAACTTTTGGCAGCCCCCTTAGGGGGAAACCTAACACTTTTTTCACCAAATTGGCATATGATAACCCAGGAGAAATGGGTCTTGAACATAGTGTCTCAGGGCTACAGGTTCCACTTTCACACCCTGCCAAAGGCAAAAGGTGTGCCAGACCTGCCACACAATCAGTGGGCAAAGGCACAAAAATAAGTTTCATCCCTCATGGACATGAGGTCCATTCAGCAAGTACCACAACAAGAGCAGGGACAAGGATTTTACTCGAGACTTTTCTTGGTGCCCAGAAAGGACAAAGTCTGGAGACCAATACTGGACCTGTCTATTCTAAACACATTTCTGGACGTTCCAAAATTCAGAATGTTGACTCTGCAGCAGCTAATGCCCTTGCTGGGCAAGAAGGCTTGGCTCGTAACTTTGGACCTAAGAGGCATACCTGCATGTCCCAATCAGACAATCTTGCAGAAGATACCTCAGATTCATAATTGGCTCAATGCACTACCAATTCTCTGCACTGCCCTTTGGCTTATCTACTGCGCCCAGGGTCTTCACAAAATGCCTGACACCAGTAATTGCATTTTGCAGACAGAGGAATTCAGATATATCCTTACTTGGATGAGTGCCTTATTCAAGCAGAGAACAGACATTCTACTAAAGCATCTGGCATTTGTAAAAAGATTACTAATTTGCCTAGGGTACACAGTAAACGAAAAGAAATCAAAACTAGTACCCTCTGGAGAGATTCCTGGGTGCGAGCTTAAATACAACTGCCTAGATGGCTTATCTCACGCCAGACAAACAAAGGCAACTGACTTCTTACTTCAAAATGTTGGCAACAAAGACCCAGTTTTCTGCAAGAAAAATTCTGCAGGCTTTGGGCTTCATGGCATCCTGCGTTCTGCTAATTCCATATGCCAGACTGCATATGAGGAAACTACAATGGTATCTAAAATGTGTTTGGACTCAACATTGCCACAGCCTGGAAACCTTAATTACCCTCATTCCCTGCCTGCAACAGGAGTTTCGATGGTGGGCCTAGGCCTGTCACCACAAGGGACAGCCATTCTCTTTACCTACAGCCAGGCAGACACTAACAACGGACGCATCAGATTATGCCTGGGGGGCCCACATGGCAGGAAAATGTATTCAGGGCACATGGCCCGCAAGCCAGATGCATCTTCATATCAATCAAAAAGAGATGCTAGCTGTTCAGAATGCCCTGACAGCTTTCAAGGGTCTACTTCATCCAGGACAACTACTGATAAAGACTGACAATACTACAGTCGTGGTACATAAACAAGTAGGGAGGCTCACATTCTTAACCCCCCTGCAGACAAGCCATGACTTTGTGGGACACAGCATTGACTCATGTTCACCTGCAAGCACAATTCCTGCCAGGAAAAATAAATACTCTGGCAGACGAACTAAGCAGAAACCTCATGGATGCCCACGAGTGGAAACTGTATCCACAAGTCTTCAGCATAACAAGGAAATGGGGATGTCCAGACATAGATCTATTTGCCTCCCCTCACAACTGCCAACTACAGAGATTCTGCACGAGGATTTATCACAAGCAAGCATGGAAAGTGGATGTCCTATCCTTCAGCTGGAAAAACCTAACAGTATATGACTTTCCTCCACTGCCTCTCCTCCCCAAGGTGCTCCTAAAGGTCAGACAAAAGCCAAAAATGATGCTGATTGCCCCAGACTGGCCACGCCAGCACTGGTACCCAATCCTAAAAAACTTGTCTCAAGGTCCAGCCTGGACATTGCCTCAAACTTCTCACTTACTGACCCAACAAAACAATCAGATCCTGCACAGCCAGCTCAGGACCTTAAATCTGGCAGCATGGCGGATAATGTAGCCATTCAGAGCACTCCTCTCTCCAAAGCTGTAATGGATGTTATCTTGGAGGCCAGGAGGCCTAGTACCAGAAAATCTTATGCAGAAAAATGGAAGAGATTCTGTGCTTGGAACCAGGACCAAGGAATTGACACGTTTGTACCAAGTATTCCTCAGATTTTACAGTACTTAACTGAGATGCTGGACAAAGGCCTATCCTTTTCCTTCAATTAAGATTCATGCCTCTGCTATTTCAGCCCATTACAATATGGAACCACCTATCTTTTCTCATCGTTTAATAAGGCAGTACCTCAGAGGGGCTAAAAACATAAGACCTCCAATGAGAGCACCAATACCTGCACGGGACCTCAATTATGTCTTGGAAAAGCTCACACTGCCTCCTTTTGAGCCAGCCTCAACAGCTGATATAAAAATCTTGTCCTGGAAAACAGCTCTGCTCCTAGCAATAACCTCTGCAAGATGAGTCTCTGAGATGTCCTTCAAGGATGCATCGGCAGTCCTAACAAATGGGTTGTCCTGCCTCAGGCAGCCCTTTGGTCGGCCGGATTCCAAAGTCTGGGTCTGGCCTCGGCTGATGTCGCACTTCACCCGACGTCATAGCTGCTGTCAATTGGGTATAAAGGCATCAGCCGACGCCATTTTCCTCATTTTTCTTGTCGAGCGGTGCCCGAAGCAGAAGCTGTTCGCAAGTGCCGGTCGGTCAGATCCAGAGATTTCTACTACCGAAGACTTCTAAAAAGCTAAGTACCCCGTTGGGGACTCTTTCTTGCCTCAGCCGATGTCAGAAAAAGTAAATAATTGTTTAACTTGTGGGAAACAAATACCTCATAAGGATTTCCACTCTTACTGCCTTCCTTGCTTAGGCCCAGACCACGACGTAGCAGCTTGTCTAGCCTGTGCTTCCTTCAACCGACGGACACTTAGACGTCGGTCGGAGTTTGCGGAGGAGTTTTTTGGTCCCGCTTTTGCTTACAAAATGCCGTCGGAGACTCCGACTTCACAATTAGCTAAAAAGCGTAAGGAAAAGGACCGACACTCATGTCCAGGTTTCGCCAAACAACGGTTAAGCCAACCGCGAGTGTCTCTGTTTCGGCTGAAACAGAGTCCTCAGTTCTTCCTTCGGCCGAAAACATACCTCCCACAGCCGAGACCTCACACAGCATGGCTGAATCTGCTACTAAAATTTCTCCTGCTGTAGCAGGCACCCAGGATTTATCAGATACTATTCCTTTAGACATATCTACTCCTGCACTTGGAGCTGCTAGGCCCCCTGCATCCATGTCTATCAAGGCTTTCTCTAGGGCTAAAGCAGCTAAATCTTCTAAGGCCTTGCCTGCTAAAACCCCCTCACACAGGCCTAGCTCTAGTTCCCAAATGCTCAGCCTGGCAGAGGATCTCATTTCTTTGATCAGGGGATCCCAACCTCACCCTGACAGGGCCTCTCATCCCCCTCCAGAGAAGAGGCCTAGAGCAGAGCCCCCTGAGCCAGCTTCTACGGATTATTCCTCTGATGATTCAGAAAACTCAAATCCTCCAGAAGGCCCTTATTCTCCATATGAGGACTCTGACGCAGAAGACTCCATTCCTTCTGCCTCTCCTCCTGAGGAATTTTCTTTTGGGGAAACCTTGCATGCTATGAGAGAGCAATTTCAATGGCAGGGCCAGGATTTTTCAGATTCTAGGAAACGGCTAAGGACCTTTTTGCATTTGCCACAGCATAGGCCTTTAGCCATTCCTCCAGTACTAACAGTTGTGGATGATGCATTTAATGATGCTTGTACTGACCCTGACTCTCTTCCCCCGGCCCCTGCTAAGCCCGACAGATACTACAGGGTCCCGGACACACATTATCACTTGTATAAGGCTCCTATTGCAGATCCTGAAACTGTTTCTCAGGGCCCCAAAGCTGTAGCAACTACCAAAACCCTCCCTCTGAAAGAGAATCTAGAGCATTAGAGATGGGGTAAAAAGTTTATACTTCTGCTACTCTTTCGGCTAGGGCCTTAAACTGTCAATTCCACATGATTCAGTATCAGGAATTTTTGTTAGATCAGCTAAATAAAAAACTATCCTCTCCTGAACCTATAGACCGTAAGTCCCTTCAGGATTTGGTACATAACACTCAGCAGGTCAGTAATCATTCCTTAAAATGCGGCTATGATGCACTGGAGGCTTCCTTTAGATCAGCTATGACTGGTACAGTGATCAGAAGGCATGCATGGTTAAAAGAGCAATCCTTACCAGACCATGTAAAGTCAAAGCTCCTAGATGCTCCCATGGAGAAACTCCGTTTGTTTGGCTCCCCTGCACAGCAAGTGTTAAAGAAGGTGGAAGAAAAAGCAAAATCTGCCCAAACAGTGAAGGATTTATTACAGGTCCAGCCTCCTAGGTTTAGTAGAAATTGGCCTTCGAAGAATTGGTCCTTTCCAGACACCACCAGAGCACAGAGAGGCAGAAATAGGCGCTCAAGAGGCAGAGGTCAATCCAGAGGTGCCTACAGGGAACGTCAGTGGCAGCCTAACAACCAGAGGAGTACTGCCACAGATCCAGCTACTACCACTTCCACAGGTCAGTCACAGTGACTTGGCTCTGATACCGCCTACCAGGGAACAACTGGAAGCACCCTTAGGCGGAAAGCTAGCCTTATTTTCAGTAAACTGGCATTACATTACAGGAGACGCATTTTACAGACAATAGACAAAGGTTACAGGTTTCACTTCCATACTCTACCAAGGAAGAGAGGAATGCCAAACCTACCACCAAACCAAAAAACAAACGCTCTAGGACAAATCAACCACTTATTAAGAATGAGAGCTATAGAAAAGGTACCGTCTATGGAACAAGGACAAGGATTTTATTCCAGACTTTTCCTGGTGCCAAGAAAAGAAAACCAATGGAGACCTATTCTCGACCTGTCCGCTGTGAACACATATCTCATTGTTCCAAAATTCAAAATGCTGACCCTACAGCAACTTCTTCCCATGCTGGGCAAGGAGTCTTGGCTGGTGACTCTAGATCTCAAGGAGGCATACCTGCACGTCCCTATACGAAGAGATTGCAGAAGATACCTCAGATTTCTTGCAGGATCAGAGCATTATCAATTCTCAGCACTGCCCTTTGGCTTATCTACTGCGCCCAGAGTATTCACGAAATGCCTGGCATCAGTAATTGCTCATTGCAGGCTTCAGGGAATTCACATTTATCCATACCTGGACGACTGCCTGATACAAGCGGACAACAAGATCAAATTAACAAAAGATTTGGAAAAGGTTATTCACCTACTGCAAGCCCTGGGATGCACAGTCAACATAAAAAAGTCAAGAGTGGTACCATCCCAAAGGATTACATTCTTGGGTGCAGAACTGGACACATCAAATCAAATGGCATTTCTCACAGCAGAAAAGCAAAAACAACTACCACTCTATTTCATGGCATTAACAACGCAGAACCAGCTTACAGCAAGGAAAGTCCTGCAAGCCCTGGGTTACATGGCATCCTGCATAATATTGATTCCACATGCCAGACTACATATGAGGAAGTTGCAATGGTACCTAAGGAATTTATGGTCTCAGCACAAGCACAGCCTAGAAACCCAAATTCCAATAATTCCATGCCTGAAGCAAGAATTCCTGTGGTGGGCTCAGGCCTGTCAGTTGAACAAAGGACTGCCTTTCCACAGACCTCACCCAAGCCAGACTATCACCACGGACGCCTCAGACCTCGGTTGGGGGGCACACATGGTAGACAAGTGCATACAAGGCCTATGGACACAAGACCAGCTGAACCTACACATAAATCAAAAAGAGATGCTGGCAGTGAAACAGGCAATTCAGACATTCAGACCGTTTCTTCAACAAGGTCATTTGCTGATAAGGACGGACAACACCACAGTTATGTGGTATATCAACAAGCAGGGAGGCACACATTCATATCCTCTTTGCCGGATGGCAATGGACCTGTGGAATGTGGCCCTGAACCTCAACATTCAGCTCCAGGCCATATTTGTGCCAGGAAAAGAAAATATACTAGCAGACACCTTAAGCAGAACTACCACGGATGCCCACGATTGGATGCTGCATCCAGACATCTTCAAATCCATTACAAAGAAATGGGGGCTACCAGAAATAGACCTGATGTCCTTCAAGGATGCATCTGCAGTCCTTACAAATGGGTTGTCCTGTCAGGCAGCCCTTCGGTCGGCCGGATTCCAAAGTCTGGGTCTGGCCTCTGCTGGTGTCGCACTTCACCCGACGTCATAGCTGCAGTTATTCGGGTATAAAGGCATCAGCCGACGCCATTTTCCTCAGTCTTTCTTGCCGCGTGGCGCCCGAAGCAGAAGCTGTTCGCAAGTGCCGGTCGGTCAGAACCAGAGATTACTACTACCGAATACTTCTACCGAAGACTTCTAAAAAGCTAAGTACCCCGTTGGGGACTCTTTCTTGCCTCAGCCGATGTCAGAAAAAGTGAATAACTGTTTAACTTGTGGGAAACAAATACCTCATAAAGATTTCCACTCTTACTGCTTACCTTGTTTAGGCCCAGACCACAACGTAGTAGCTTGTCTTGCCTGTGCTTCTTTTAACCGACGGACGCTTAGACGTTGGTCGGAATTTGCTGAGGAGTTTTTTGGCTCCGATTTTGCTTACATTATGCCGTCGGATCCTCCGACTACGCAAATATCTAAAAAGCGCAAGGAAAAGGACCGACACTCGCGGTCTGCGGTTTCGGCCGAAACCGCGGTTAAGCCAACCGCGAGTGTCTCTGTTTCGGCTGAAACCGAGCAAGCGGTTCTCCCTTCAGCCGCAAACTTACCTCCTACCGAAGCCTCTTCCAACCTGGTGGAATCGGCTTCTGATATACCTCCTGCTCTTGCAGTTTTTCAGGAATTATCTGACACTATCCCCTTGGACATCTCTACCCCTGCACGTGGAGCTGCTAGGCCACCTGCATCCATGTCCATTAAGGCCTTTGCCAGGGCCAAAGCAGCTAAAACTACTAAATCTGTGCCTGCTAAGACCCCCTCTCACAGGCCTAGCTCTAGTTCTCAAATGCTTAGTCTAGCAGAGGATCTCATTTCTTTAATCCGGGGATCCCAACCTCACCCAGACAGGGCCTCTCACCCACCTCCAGAGAAGAGGCCTAGAGTAGAGCCCCCTGAGCCAGTTTCTACAGATGATTCCTCTGATGATTCAGATAATACAAACCCTCCAGAGGCTTCTTTCTCCCCTTATGAAGACTCTGATGCTGAAGAGTCCATTCCTTCTGCCTCTCCGCCTGAGGAATTTTCCTTTGGGGAAACCTTGCATGCTATGAGGGAACAATTTCAGTGGCAGGGCCAGGATTTTTCAGACTCTAGAAAAAGGCTTAGAACTTTTATGCATTTACCACAACATAGGCCTTTAGCCATACCTCCAGTTCTTTCTGTTGTAGATGATGCATTTAATGATGCTTGTACTGCTCCTGATTCACTACCTCCGGCCTGCTAAGCCCGATAGGTACTACAGGGTCCCGGACACGCATTATCATTTGTATAAGGCTCCTTTGCAGATCCGAGACTGTCTCCCAGGGTCCTAAGGCTGTAGCAGCTACCTCTGCCAAAACCCTCCCTCTAAAAGGGAATCCAGGTCCTTAGAGAGATGGGGTAAAAAGTTTACACTTCTGCTACTCTTTCAGCTAGGGCCTTGAACTGTCAATTCCACATGATCCAGTATCAAGAATTTATGCTAGACCAGTTAACCAAAAAGCTGTCCTCGGATGAACCATTAGACAAAAGATCTGTTCAGGAAATGGTACATAACATTCAGCAAGTCAGTAACCATTCCTTAAAATGCGGCTATGATGCACTGGAGGCTTCCTTTAGATCAGCCATGACTGGCACAGTTATCAGAAGGCATGCATGGTTAAAAGAGCAGGCCTTACCAGACCATGTTAAATCAAAACTACTAGATGCTCCCATGGACAAGATCAATTTGTTTGGCTCTCCTGCACAACAGGTGCTGAAGAAGATGGAAGAGAAGGCAAAATCTGTCCAAACAGTGAAAGATTTCTTACAGGTCCAACCTCCTAGGTTTAGCAGGAATTGGCCCTCCAAGAATTGGTCCTTTCCAGACTCCTCCAGAGCTCAGAGAGGCAGGAATAGGCGTTCAAGAGGCAGAAGTCAATCCAGGGGTGCCTACAGGGGACACCAGTGGCAGGGTAACAACCAGCGAGGTGCAGCCACAGACACAGCCACCACCACTACTACAGGACAATCACAGTGACTTGGCTCTAGCACCGCCTACCAGGGAACAACTAGAAGCACCCTTAGGCGGGAAGCTAGCTTTATTTTCAGTAAACTGGCATTACATCACAAGAGACAAGTGGATTTTGCAGACAATAGACCAAGGTTACAGGTTTCACTTCCATACTCTACCAGGGAAGAGAGGAATGCCAAACCTACCTCCAAATCAAAAGGCAGAAGCTCTAAAGCAAATAATTCAATTATTAAGGATGAGAGCTGTGGAAAAGGTACCATCTATGGAGCAAGGACAGGGATTTTACTCCAGACTCTTCCTGGTACCAAGAAAAGAAAGCAAATGGAGACCTATACTCGACCTGTCCGCTTTAAACACATTCCTCATTGTTCCAAAATTCAAAATGCTGACCCTACAGCAGCTTCTTCCCATGCTGGGCAAGGAGTCTTGGCTGGTAACTCTAGATCTCAAGGAGGCATACCTGCACATCCCCATACGACCAAATTGCAGAAGATACCTCAGATTTCTTGCAGGATCAGAGCATTATCAATTCTCAGCATTGCCCTTTGGCTTATCTACTGCGCCCAGAGTGTTCACGAAATGCCTGGCATCAGTAATTGCTCATTGCAGGCTTCAGGGAATCCAAATCTACCCTTACCTGGACGACTGCCTGATACAAGCGGACAACAAAAACAAGCTAGCAGAAGACTTGAAAAGGGTCATTTACCCACTACAAGCCCTGGGATACACAATCAATATAAAAAAGTCAAGGCTGATACCATCCCAAAGGATAACCTTTTTGGGTGCAGAGCTGGACACATCGAAACAAATGGCATTCCTAACAGTAGAAAAACAGGAGAAACTCCCTCTCTACTTCTTGGCATTAACAAAGCAGAACCATCTAACAGCAAGAAAAGTCCTGCAAGCCTTGGGTTTCATGGCATCCTGCATAATATTGGTTCCACATGCCAGACTGCATATGAGAAAGTTACAGTGGTACCCAAGGAATTTATGGTCTCAGCACAAGCACAGCCTAGAAACCCAAATTCCAATAATTCCATGCCTGAAGCAAGAATTCCAATGGTGGACTCAGGCCTGTCAATCAAACAAAGGATTGCCCTTCCACAACACTCAACCAAGCAAAACCATCACAACGGACGCCTCAGACCTCGGTTGGGGGGCCCACATGCTGGACAAGTGCATACAAGGATTATGGACTCAGGACCAGCTGCACCTACACATAAATCAAAAGGAAATGCTGGCAGTAAAACTGGCAATTCAGTCATTCAGACCATTTCTTCGACAAGGTCAACTGTTGATAAGGACAGACAACACCACAGTTATGTGGTACATCAACAAACAGGGAGGCACACATTCGTACCCTCTATGCCGGATGGCAATGGACCTCTGGAATGTGGCCCTGAGTTACAACATTCAGTTACAAGCAATTTTTGTACCAGGAAAAGAAAACATTCTAGCAGACATACTAAGCAGAACTACCACGGATGCCCACGAATGGATGCTGCATCCAGACATCTTCAAAACCATTACAAGAAAATGGGGGCTCCCACAAATAGACTTATTTGCATCCCCACACAATCACCAACTAAAGAAATTCTGCACAAGGACGTACCACCCACTTGCTTGGAAGGTGGACTCCCTATCTTTCAGTTGGAAAAACCTGACAGCATATGCATTCCCACCACTTTCTTTGATGCACAAGGTGCTATTGAAGATCAAAGAGGACCGTCCAAGGATCATTCTGATAGCTCCAGACTGGCCAAGACAACATTGGTACCCATTACTGAGGAGCATGTCTCGGGAACAAATATGGCCTCTACCCCTTGTTCCCTTGCTGTTAACACAGAACTACAACACCCTGCATCCAAACCTGAAAACACTGCAGCTGACTGCCTGGAACATTGCATAAGAACAAATAACCCAAATTTATCCCAAAGGGTTAAAGACATTATCTTGGAGTCTCGCAGACCCTCAACAAGAAAAAATTATGCAGCAAAATGGAAAAGATACTCCATTTGGAGTACTGCAAAAGGAGAAAATGTGTCACTGGTAAACATAGCCAACATCCTGGAATACTTGGCAGAGCTCTTCCACAAAGGCCTGTCCTATTCTTCCATTAAGATACATGCATCAGCTATTTCAGCAGAATACGACTTGGATCCTCCAGTCTTCTCTCATCCTCTGCTCAGGCAGTTTCTGAGAGGAATTAAAAATGTAAAACCACCTAGGAAGCCACCATTGCCAGCATGGGACTTGAACTTTGTGCTAGAAAAATTGACACTCCCTCCTTTCGAACCAGCAGCAACAGCAGAATTACAATACTTATCATGGAAAACTGCTTTCCTGCTGGCAATCACTTCGGCAAGAAGGCTATCTGAACTACAGGCATTAATGGCAGTACAGCCATTCCTGATCTTCCATCAAGATAGAGTGTCCATGAGAACAAATCCTACTTTTATGCCTAAGGTGGTTTCCAGAGTATCTTTGAATCAGGCTATCCATCAACCTACATTCTTCCCCAACCCACAAAACAGGGGAGAAAGACTGTTGCATACCTTGGATGTGCATAGGCAATTACGCTACTACATGGACAGGACCAAGGGCAATAGAAAAACTGACCAGCTACTGGTAGCATATGCGACAGGAATGGAAGGAAAAGCAATTTCAAAACAGACAATCTCTAAGTGGATAGGAAATTGCATTAGATTTTGTTACTCCTACCATGGGAAGAAAACTCCAGAAAACATCAGGCCTCACTCTACAAGGGCTACAGCCACTACCACAGCTTTTCTACGAGGAGTGGCTACCAAAGACATTTTAGAGGCTGCTACTTGGAGCTCCATGCATACATTTGCCAAGCATTATAATTTACCATTATACTCTAGATCCCGAGCAGGTTTTGCCACTGGTGTTTTGCAAGGGATCTTAACTACACCATAATTTCATTTCTCCTCTTCCCCCAGTTTGGCTATGGTATTCTACCCATTTGTAAGGACTGCAGATGCATCCTTGAAGGACATAGTACAGTTTTGTACCTACCATAAATGTAGATGTCCGATAGGAATGCATCTGCAGTCAGGATTACCCACCCTCCTTCCCCTTTGTGGTACTCCTAGGGTATTTGCCCATCTTGTAGCTAGCTGGGGGAATCTATTATGGTGTATTTGTTTGTATATATGTACATACATGCTTATTTTTTGTTTGCTCTCTACTATTTGGAATCATTTGCATTTATCCAAATTTAGCCTTCCTAGAGGGCACCTGACATCTGGGGCAAGAAACACTGAGGAAAATGGCGTCGGCTGATGCCTTTATACCCGAATAACTGCAGCTATGACGTCGGGTGAAGTGCGACACCAGCCGAGGCCAGACCCAGACTTTGGAATCCGGCCGACCGAAGGGCTGCCTGACGACAGGACAACCCATTTGTAAGGACTGCAGATGCATTCCTATCGGACATCTACATTTATGGTAGGTACAAAACTGTACTTTAGCATCCCCACACAACCACCAATTGAGAAAATTCTGCACAAGGACATACCACCCACTTGCTTGGAAGGTGGACTCCCTATCCTTCAGTTGGGAAAACCTAACAGCATATGCATTCCCACCTCTTCCTTTGATGCACATAGTGCTACTGAAGATCAAAGAAGATCAACCAAGGATCATACTGATAGCTCCAGACTGGCCGAGGCAGCATTGGTACCCGCTTCTGAGGAGTATGTCTCGGGCACACGCATGGCCTCTACCTCTAGTTCCTTTGCTGCTAACACAGAACAATTTCAAGATCCTGCATCCAAACTTGAAAACACTGCAGCTAGCTGCTTGGAATCTTACATAAAACAAAATAACCCAGAATTATCCCAGAGGGTTAAAGACATTATCCTGGAGGCTCGCAGACCCTCCACAAGGAAGACTTATTCAGCAAAATGGAAAAGATACCTCATTTGGAGTGCAGCAAAAGGAGAAAATGTATCATTGGCAAACATAGCTAACATCCTGGAATACTTAGCAGAACTTTTCCACAACGGCCTGTCTTACTCTTCCATCAAGATTCATGCATCAGCAATTTCAGCAGAATATAACATGGATCCTCCAGTCTTCTCTCATCCTCTGCTCAGGCAGTTTCTGAGAGGAATTAAAAATGTAAAGCCTCCAAGGAAGCCACCTTTGCCTACATGGGACCAGAACGTTGTGCTAGAAAAGTTAACACTTCCCCCTTTTGAACCAGCAGCAACAGCGGAATTACAGTTCTTATCTTGGAAAACTGCTTTCCTGCTTGCAATCACTTCAGCAAGAAGGGTTTCTGAATTACAGGCATTAATGGCAGTACAGCCCTTCCTTATCTTCCATCAGGATAGAGTGTCCTTGAGAACTAACCCTACTTTTGTGCCAAAGGTGGTCTCCAGGGTATCATTGAACCAAGCAATCCACCTACCAACATTCTTCCCCAACCCACAGAACAGGGGGGAAAGACTACTGCATACCTTGGATTTTCACAGGCAATTGCGCTACTACCTGGACAGAGCCAAGAACAATAGAAAAACTGACCAGCTTCTGGTAGCATATGCAGCAGGAATGGAAGGAAAAGCAATTTCAAAACAGACAATCTCAAAATGGATAGGAAATTACATCAGGCCTCACTCCACAAGGCTACAGCCACTACTACAGCTTTCTTACGAGTAGTGGCTACCAAAGATATTTTAGAGGCTGCTACTTGGAGCTCCGTGCATACATTTGCCAAGCATTATAATCTGCCTTTATACTCCAGATCCCGAGCAGGTTTTGCCACTGCTGTTTTGCAAGGGATCTTAACTACACCATAATCTTCTTAGTGCCTCCTCCCCCAGTTTGGCTATGGTATTCTACCCATTTGTTAGGACTGCAGATGCATCCTTGAAGGACATAGTACAGTTTTGTACCTACCATAAATGTAGATGTCCGAGAGGTATGCATCTGCAGTCAGGATTACCCACCCTCCTTCCCCTCTGTGGTACTCCTAGGGTATTTGCCCATCTTGTAGCTAGCTGGGGGAATCTATTATGGTGTATTTGTTTGTATATGTACATATATGTTTATTTTTGTTTACTCTCTACTGTTTGGAATCATTTGCATTTATCCAAATTTAGCCTTCCTAGAGGGCACCTGGCATCTGGGGCAAGAAACACTGAGGAAAATGGCGTCGGCTGATGCCTTTATACCCAATTGACAGCAGCTATGACGTCGGTTGAAGTGCGACATCAGCCGAGGCCAGACCCAGACTTTGGAATCCGGCCGACCGAAGGGCTGCCTGAGGCAGGACAACCCATTTGTTAGGACTGCAGATGTGCATACCTCTCGGACATCTACATTTATGGTAGGTACAAAACTGTACTTTACAGGCACTCATGGCTGTAGAACCTTTTATTTTCCATCAAGACAGGGTTTCTCTGAGGACAAACTTTACATTTATGCCTAAGGTGGTGTCCAGTGTAGCCTTTAATCAAACTATTCACTTGCCTACCTTTTATCCAAGCCCACAGAACAAGGGGGAGAGACTTCTGCATTCTTTGGACATACACAGACAGCTATGCTTCTACTTGGACAGAACTAAAGCTTTCAGAAAGACTGAGCAACTTTTTGTGGCATATGCTGCAGGATCACAAGGAAAGGCCATCTCAAAACAGACCGTTTCAAAATGGATAGGCCATTGCGTTTGTTTCTGTTACTCACAGCATGGCAAAGCAGTGCCTAAGGGCATTAGGCCACATTCTACCAGAGCAGCAGCCACTTCAGCAGCCTTCCTCGGAGTACCAACCAAAGACATCTAAGAGGCTGCAACTTGGAGTTCAGTGCACACTTTTACAAAGCACTACCACTTACTTCTCTACTCTAAGTCCAGTGCAGGCTTTGCCACTGCAGTTCTGCAGGACCTCGTAGCATCTCCTAATCCTATTTAGCCCAGCCACCCATTCTCAGCTTTGGGATTCAACCCAAGAGTAATGACTGCAACAGTGAAACACGATGAACATAGTACAGTTGTGTACCTACCATAAATGTAGATGTTCGAGTGTATTCACTGTTGCAGTCCAGGTTACCCTCCCACCATCCCCCTTTCATTTGCTGGGTCTTATCTGTACTTCTCTATTCTATACAACCTATGTGGTGTATTAGCTTGCAGATGAAGGAAATGTTTACTTTAGTGCATGCATGTTTATTGGCATAATCTATTTAGCCTACCCTTTTGGGGGCACCTGAAATCTGGGGCAAGAAAAACTGAAGAAAATGGCGCTGGCTGCATCTTTTATACCCCTGGCGCACTGACGTCAGGGAAGAGGCGACAGCAACCGACGCCGGACCAAGACTTTGGAATTCAGGCTGACTGCGGGTAGCCTGCCAGCAGGATAACCCAAGAGTAATTACTGCAACAGTGAATACACTCTAACATCTACATTTATGGTAGGTACACAACTGTACTTTCTCTGGTATGTGAACATACTGGTAGGGACAAAATCTTATCTCTTTTGCAGACTAGCTCTACATGTCTGGGATTTGGCTGTCAAACTTCTAACTCCCCTCCTGGCTGTGTTTAACACCTCTAGTCAGAATGTAGTGCCAGACACATTGAGCAGGTCCTAAACACAATTCCAGGAATGGGTGCTTCGCAGAGATGTGTTCCTGGACATTGTCCACAGATGGAGTACTCCACAAATAGACCTTTTTGCCTCCCCCATGAACAGACAGCTTCCACGATTTTGTGCTAGAGATATTCTCATCTGGTCTGGAAGGTGGGACACCTTCAGCTTTTAATGGAAGGAGAGGTTTCTGTATGTATTCCCTCCCCTTCCTCTCATTCCAAAAGTCCTGCTAAAAGATTCAGCATGACAAGCCAAAAATGTTGATGGTGACCCCTTTTTGGCCAAGACAGCATTGGTTCCCCCTGCTCCTGCATTTAGCCAAGGGCATTCACCACAAGTTAACAAACAGAATGGACCGTCTGACACAACATAAAGGAACTCTAATCCACCTCGACATGCTCAGGGTACTAGAAAATCTTGCTTATCCAAATGGAAGAGATTTTCAATTTGGTGTCTCTTCTGAAACCAGTACGCACTGACAGTGGAAGTCCCTCTGGTTCTTTCATAGCTGTGTGAATTAGTAGATATCAGCTTAACTTGCCATTCAGAGTGCACTTGTCAACTTTTTCTGCCTGTCTGTCTCTACCTTTAGCTTCTAGATGTGAGGCTAAACAATTCTTAAAAGGAATTCTTCACACACGGACCCGCAAGGAAACCTGTTGCACCCTCTTGGGATCTTAACTTTATATTAGAGAAGCTGACATTTGCTTCTTTTGAGCTGGCAGCTGCTTCTTTCTTGAAATTTTGCTCATGGAAAACTATTTTGCTGCTTGCACTAACCTAAGCCAAAAGGGTTTCTGAACTTTAGGCCCTAATGGCTTCCCCTCATTTCTTGGTGTTCCACAGAGACAGTGTCTCTCCACCAACCCTGCCTTTATGCCTAAAGTGGGGAAATGAGTTATCCCTCCAAGTCTGTCCATTTACCCACCTTTTTCCCCACTCCACAGAACTCTATGGAGAGGATTTTGCACATCTTGGTTGCGTACAGACAGCTTAAGTTCTACCTTGACAAAACAAATATCAGGAAATCAGACCAGTTATTTGTCGTATTCCACCCTAGAGCTTTAGGGTTCCCTGTTTCTAAGCACACTATTTCCAGCAGTATCTCTAAAGCCATTTTCTTCAGCTGTGAGCACCATGGAAAGAGACTCCATTCTCCTATTAAGGCACACACTACCAGGGATGTTGCTTTCTTCGGTGCCTTCTTTAGAAGAATGGACACTAACTCAATTCTGGAGGCAACCACCTGGTCTTCTGTCCATACAGTCACCAAACATTACAAATTGGACATTTCCAAATTAAGGGGATGGTTTGCAAGGGCTGTTCTCCATGATTTCATGGAGAGCTGCTCTACCTCTGCCTCTTCCTTTTCCTCATGAGCTTTGGTCTTCTCCCTCTTGTTAAGAATACTGCAACAGAGGAATAGAAGGACATAGATCTGTGTAAAATCTTACCATAACATAATATGTCCTTCTCTTCTCTGTTGCAGTATTCCATCTGTTCCTCCTTTCCCTTACTTTGTTCTTCCTTGGATGTACTTAACCTACATACTTCACTTGGAATGTCCCTCCTGGGGCACTCTGCTCTGAGGATGGTGCATATGTATGTCACTTTTATGGCAGACATATGACAGCAGCCTATGGGCGATGTACCACGCACCCCTAGTAGTAAAAATCTCTTGTATACTTGCAGATGTCTGGTCATTATGGTAGGCAAATCTCTCATGTTAAGAATACTGCAACATAGAAGAGAAAGACATCTATAATTATGATAAGATTTTACACAACTATCTCTTTCATTTAAACCAGAATTTCTTTGTTATGACAGTCTTGCATTCTGTGTGCAGTCCTTGTGCATGGTGCACAGTTGATCTCCTTTGTAGTTGCCCTTCATTCTGTTAAATTACACTAATAATAAACTAATCAATTTTGCTTTATCCTTTTAATACTTAATGTTCAACCCAATACACAGGATTGGATTTTCAGCACACAATTCAGTGTTAGAGCTCTTTCCATCAAATCTCATCTTCCCAAAGAGTGGAGGCAAAAAGTAAACAGAAAAAATGCAGGCAAAACAACTTGCCTCACCCCAGTATCCTTTAAGCCCCTATACTACTGGTGGTCCAAAGTGTATCCTTGAATTTTTTCTTTCTTTTATTGTGTTGTGCCCCCTTTTCAGCTACGATTCAGTCTCTGCTACCTCCTTTTGCTGAGTTTGCATTTGTCTCTCTTTACTACTTTTTGAATATTATTCCCTTTTCTCCTGCCTCTCCCCTTTCCTACTGTTGGAGTTGTGCTGTCAAATATCTTGATTCTTCCCCTATTGGTGGATCCTGCTTTTTCCATCTTTTAATTACTTTCTTTCCCATTGTCATTACTAGATCTAATTTTTTTATTCCCCTCTAACAGTTATTCATATTCTAGAAGAAAGGGATTTTTTGAGAGGGACTTTAAATAGTTCAGCAGCAATCTTTGCAGCTGTTCTTGTACCACTCAATTTTTGTGCATCTCCAAAAGATGTGCCCCAATGTGCTTTTAGTCTCTTGACACCTCCAATGGTCTGTCCATCCCTGGAAATAATCTCATTAACATAGCTATCTATTAAAAAAAATGTAGGCACTCCCTGGCAAATATTCTACCTTTTCCAATCTTGGATGGTTCTCTAGGTAGGATTGACATTTCAGTCCATTCTCCCAACTCAGTTTGGCTGTGACATGAGACGTTCCTTCCTAAGCTCTCATCTGCTTCTTCCATGCCAGTCCACCAGCTTCTATCAGCCATCTTTTCCCTATTGCTATCAGTCCTTAAGTCAGTTTTACCTCAGATCTAAGTTTTTCTCTCTCAGTTCTGCCATTACACCTCCACTGATTCACCTCTATCTAGCCATTGCAACCTGATTTTGCCATTGTAGGCCATCTAAATGAAATTCTTCTTTCACTTCCCTCCAACCTTTCACCTCCCCAAACTAAAACTTGTGTTCAGAGCTTTACCTCATTTTGTTTACTCCTTATTCAAGTCACTGTTTTCCTCTCGTCCTCCAACCTTGTATCGCCTATTGGTGGAAGTCTTTCCCTCTATTCATTCCACTCTGTTTTATGTCAGAGTACTATTTTTTTTTTTTTTTTTTTTGGGGGGGGGGGGGGTTCTTGCCTATGCCAATTTCAAAATGTGACAATTTCCCATACGGTTTCTGTTCAGTCCTTCCATTGGGACAACATCTTCCTTAATCCAAGTCATGCTATTCCTGTCTGCAGAGTACTCTGCATCTACTAACTAGAGTATATTTGTGCTCTCAACCCCTCTGTCTAATTTGTCACCAACTGCCATGATACTTTTGGTTGAACCCCATCCCATAAGAGCTCACTCCACATCTGCTTAACTGTTTTTAAAAGTCCAGCTTCTGGGCAAATCCAAAAGGCTCGCTTTGCTTATGTGAATTTTGGCAAGCCAATCCTTTTCAGTACTTGCACTTTCTGGTCCATGTTCACTTTTAATCCCTTTCCACCTCATTAACTGCTTGTCAATGCTCTTGTGTATTGTTAAATATCTGATCTACTTATTCTTCAGCCATATGCTTGAGCATTTAATCTCCTCTTTCCACCACTAGAGCAATCTATTCCTCTGTTAACTGCACTGCTTGAATTTTTTCCTATTCCCTGACTACAAAATTTCTACAGGATATTCTAGAACCTCTTTAAATCTAGGCTTGGGTGAGACATTGGGTATACTATTGGCATACTAAATGTTTTTCTGATTTCCCCCCAACTAGTAATCCCTTATCCTTGCATTCCATATTTCTTCTAGTGGTTCTGTGTAGATGGCAAAAAGTAATGGTGAGAGTGGACAGCTTTGCCTTGTCCCACTTTGGATTGAGATTTTCTGATAACATTGCCCCTATTTTTACTCTCTGATGCTCCTTTAGTACAGTAACCTAATTACATTTAGCCGTTCTTTTGGAAAATCCCATCTTTCCTACAACTGTTTAAGCCTTTTTCCACAGAGACCAGTCCTAATATATTTCCTGATTTTTTTTTCCCATTTCCTGTACTAACATTTTTATTAAATTGTTTGCCACCCTCTGTCCCTTACATAACCAATGGATCTTTATGTATCATTCATTTTATTAAATTAACTTAAGACATAAGCACACACACTGAGAAAAAAGCCATATTAATATTTTTGTTTACATACATTATATTATATTTTTTTGCATCAACTGTTCATTAATCTAGCATTATATAAATTGCTCAGTTCGTACCTTCCTTTAAACCTCACTCCTCTTGAATTTTATTCTGCATGTATTGTTCCCTGAAATTCCATTTTCTATGTAATTTGCCCCTTTCCTTTGCTAAAGATTACTCTTCCAGTTTTCTCTCTCTCAATATTCATTACTCCAAATATTGGTCTAAGTTTTTATTTCCATTTTCCAGTAATTATTGGCAGTCAGAATTAAACTTAATAAATCCTTACTATGTGTAAGCAACTGAGATTTATATTGTACATTTGTTGCCCTTTTTCAGCCGAGGCCCAGGGAGAAAAGTGCCACAGTTTTACAGTTTGCGTTAATGTTAGCGGGTTACAACGTGTACATACAATGAAATACATTTTATCAGAAAAATAATGGGGAAAAAAAAGCATAATAAGCATACATAAGAGAAATTAATAGATAAACATTTTAATAAACTGTGAAAAGAGTTCATAGTGTATGTAGTTATTTCATGAGATATGTGTCATTAGAAATGGAGATAAGAGATGGAGAAGAGGAGTGGTACTTTGAAGAGTTTTATGAGCTAAAAAGGTTTGAAGTTTTGGTGATTTACATTTGAATTTAATGGGCTAGTTCGGGGAAGATGAGTGCAGAGGCAGGACCAGTGAGTTTGGAGGTACTCTGTAGTGGCAGTTTTGAATTGATTTGGATGTTTGAGGGACCTGATTTCTAGTGGTTTTTCCATGATATGGAAGGATTGTAGTGAAGAGGTTGCAGCCAATTTTAGTCTTAGGTTTGTATATTTGTAGTAGGTTATGGTCAGACCAACATACGGAACTAGTGAGGGAATATTGAGAGATGAGGGGAGATGGGCTAGTGAAGAAGGATTTCAGGTATAGTATAGAGTGAATTATTTGTAGTTGAGAGAATAGAAGCTAGTGAGGTAATTCAGCCAGTTTAGGTATCTTAGTGAAAGACAATTGTGATTTATAAGTTTGGTGAGCAGCATATCTGGCAACCTTGTTGTAGGTAGACTCTAGTTTAGTTAATAGTGTGGAGTTAAGATTGGCAAGAATTTGGCAGCTATATAGAAGGCTAGGTAGGAGGTATGCATGAGAGAGAGAGTTCATTTTTGCTTTGGTAGTTAGAAACTTTGTTTCAGTAAAGAAGGCCAAGTTTTTGGCGAGTCTTTGCAGTTGTTTACATGTAGATCAGACTTGGTCATCTATTGTTACTCCTAGTTGTTTTGTTCTAGGTTCAACATTAATGGGGATGTAATTGAGGGACAGTACATAAAATGTAAATTTAAGGTGGGTGAAGTTATTTGGGAGAAATTGTAAGAATTTTGTCTTTTTCGGGTTAAGAATTAGCTGATTGTCACAGAGCCAGGAATCGACTGAATTAAAAGATGCTCGATTTACAGAGGTAAGGTCAGGGGGAGTATCTGTGATGGTGATGACGGTGGAGTCATCTGCATATTGTAGAAGGGATGACTGTGGATAGGAGGTGAGCCTAGATTAGTGAATATATTGAATAGTAATGAGCCAAGGATAGCTCCTTGGGGGACTCCCATTTTGACCGGAAGTGGAGGGGAGAGAGCTGAGAGCCAACTTACTGATTTGAAGATGGTCAGTGAGACAGCTGGAAAACCAGGTAGTAGTAGTGGCATAGAAGTTTAGGTTAGCCAGTTTAAGCAGAAGAGGGTGAGAGACAGTATCAAAGGCTTTTGAAAGGTTGAGGAATAGGCAGGAGACCAACTTATTGTCTCTGGCTAGAGAAATAGTATTGAAGGCTATAAGGGCAGTTGTAGTGCTATGTTTTGGGCGAAAGCCATGTTGTGTAGGAATGAGCAAGTTTTCCTGTAGAAGGTATTTAATGAGTTGCTTGTGTATGCATTTTTCCAGTATTTCTGGAAGTGGTGAGAGGATCGCTGTGGGTGTGAAGTTTGTAATGTCAGTGGAGTTGCCTCCTTTGTGAATGGTTATGGTGTAGAATTCTTTTCAGATGGGACCTTAGATTCTGAAATGGAATGATTTATTAGGATTGATACAGAGATGACAAGGGATTCAGAAGCAATTTGTAGGAAATAGGGAGGCATGTTTTCAGCAGAAGCAGATCAGGGTTTAAGTTTATAGAGCAAGGAATTAGTTAATGGGTACAGTTGTAAGAGAGAAAGTGGTAGAGGAGTTGAGAGTAGGAGAAGACTTGGAAACGTTAGTTGAGTTGGTAGTAGAAGGGAAGTAATTTATCAGCTTAGATGTGGATTCAATGAAATAGAAATTGAATGAAGTAGCCGTTTCTTCTGGTGAGTTTGAGCATGGGTTGGGAGAGGAAGGGTTACCGGGATGCAGGATTTGGTTTATAGAACTCCAAAATTTCTTGGTATCTGTGTTTTGGGCGGTTGGGTGGGTTAAAGTAGAAGTTCTTTTTGTTTTTGTGGATGTTTTTTTGCCAGATTTCTTAGTTCTTTGTATTTTTGCAGATGGGAAGGAAGCTTAGTTTTTACTCACTTTTTCTGTGCACTAGCTCAATAGAATCTTTATTTCTTAGTTACAGCCATTTGCTCCCATTACATTTTGGCAGAGCATCATATTTGGTAATATTTTCCCCACTTTATTGGTCAAAATTGCATAAAGCACTTAGTCATGGATTAATGTAGACATTAGTATTGTAGGAGGACCTTTCCAGAGGATTCCTTCTTTTACAGTGTCTTCAGTCACTGCTCCCTTCCATGATGGGGGGGGGGGGTTGGGGGATCAGTTGTCCCCCTCTTAAGAGTTAAGTAACTACACATGTTTAGTGACTATTTCTTTTAACCAGCTCCCATGCCTTCATGGGAGCCTATCACTGTCTGGTGACTAGTCCTTAACCATCCTCTGCCAGGCTTTTATGACTGCTTAGCTGTCTTTTCTTACTAGTTTTCTTTGCTCAGCCTCCTCCAGGGCTTGCCTCAAGGGGTCCCCCCTCTCCAGTCAACATATGTCACCTTATTCCTTCTTTCTGCTGATAGTGTTCCCAAAATTACCTTTAGCTTCAACCCCACTTTAACCTTATTTTGCACTTTAATCTTTTTGACCCATCTTTCTAGTAGGTGCTCCCCTTCCCTAGTTGGGATAGCCATCCCAGTGCCACGCATCCTTATTAGGTCTGCTGACACTCCAGTCCAATGCCAACATATTTCACTGGGCTAACAAGGGGGGGGGTGTAACACTGTCATTATGTTAACCTTTTTTGTTGCTTAATCTTTGTTGCTCTCCCCTTCCTTGCAGACTTTTTAGTATGCCTGACTGGTTTCTTGCAATGGAGACATGCTGTTTATCATCCTGCCTATACAACAGCTCATCCATGTTTCCGTCCTTTTCTTCTCTTCTGTAGGCATTCCAGTGGGGTGACCAGGTCAGCCCACCCAACTCTGGATGATGCCATCTGCCCCAGCTGCTTCATTAGTTGCCTGAGCTGCTAATTGAACCAGGGTTGTCTTGGGCCATCGCTAGGGCTTTATTCCTCTGCTACTGGAGCTGCAAGGCCCTAGTTGCTTTGGGTGTTTTCACTGAAATACAGTTCATTTACCACTGTCTTCTTCCTTCAGATCCTTTCTTCCTCTCCTTTTTACTTTGTCCCTTCCCCTATCTCTTGCTCTCCTTGCTCATCTGAAGGTATTTCAGTTCTGCTTCCATTTGTGTTTTTTTTATGCATTCTGTTTTTGCTTCAGTTAAGTATCTCTATCACCTCTTATCTTCCTCCTCATCCTTCCTTGCTTCTTCTGTAAAGTTCATCATGCTGCAGTAGCCTTGGCTATATAGGTTATATCCTGATGTTCTTCGTATTTCACTGTTGCAGACATTACATTTGAGTTATCTGCTTGCAGGTTAGCCCTCAGTCGGCCTGATTATTAAAGTCTTGGGTTCTGCATCAGTTGATGTCTCATCTTCCATGACGTCAAGTAGTCAAGGGTATAAAGCATGCAGCTGATGCCATTACATCTGTCTTTATTGCCGTGCGGTGCCCAAAGCAGTTTGCAAGTGCCGGTTGGTCGACTCCTGAAATTTTCGTTTTCGAGTTTCAGATCCGAAGTCTTCAACAAAGTTAAGTACCCCATTGGAGATCCTTTTTCTTGCTCTAAACTGATGTCAGTAAAAGTTAACAATTGTATTTCTTTTGGAAAGCAATACCTCCTAAAGATTTTCATTTGTACTGCATTCCTTGCTTAGGCCCAGACCACGACGTTCCTTGCTGTCTGTTTTGTGCCTTATTCAAACCTCAAACTATTCCTAGTCTGTTCATTTTCACATCTAAATATTTTGGTACTCTGTTCCAGTTATCCAGAAATGGCTTCGGTAAGCCACTCTACTACTGACATTCCAAAAAAGTGTAAAGATAGACAGAGACAGACTGCATAGGTCCAAAGCTGCCGACGACAATTGTTAAGCTAGTCGCCAATTCGCTGGTACACAGTAATTTGCTTTCACAGCCCCTGATACCCGTTTCTTCAGATTTGCAGGCCTCTACTGAGACCCATTTGGAGTCCAGTATGCCGTGAGATGCTTCTACGACTGTGGAACCTGCGGATGTCTACCTTGGATGGGTTTGGAGGCGCTGTGCAGGCACTGGCATCTGAGGGTGTATTCAGGCCTACTGACTTGCATATTAAACAGATGCCATATTCTTCTAGGCCTAAAACTCGCTCCACGCCTAGAAAAACTACAACCAGACCGCATGGTCATGCCCCTATGCCTAAAAAACAAATAATGGCTGAAGACCTTATTACTCTAATCAGGGGAAGCCACCCTTCTCCCTCTGAGACCTAGAACTGATTTTCCGTCTAATTCTTCTGATCAGGATTCTGAAATTTCTGTTTTCTCTGATGACCAGGAGTTGCCCTTACCTACCTATGAGGACTCTGATGCAGAAGACTCCATTCCCTCTGCTTCCCCTCCAGAGGACTTCTTTTTTGGTGAAACTTTGCAGCTATCCCTCCTGTACTGGACATTGTAGATGCCTTCTTGGAATCTAGCCTGGCTCCCTGACACTTAACCTCTGGCTCCCAGCAAACCTGACAGGCCTTAGACTCTCACAAGTTCCTCTCTAAGAATCCTACTGTGGATCCTGAGACCATTTCACAGGGACCCAAAGGCATTAAGGCTACTACTGCCAAAAACCCTACCTCCTCTGCTAGAGACTCCAGGGCCCTGGACAGATGAGGTAAGAAGGTTTACACTTCTGCTACTTTGGCCATTAGGTCCTCAAACTGCCAGTTTCATATGATAAAGTATCAGCAGCATATTACTGGATTGCTTAAACAGAAAATGATGTTGATTCCTGACTGTGCTGAAAGTAAAGAATTACAGGATTTAATGCATTCTGCTGAACAAGTTCTAAAACATACTTTGCAATGTGGTTTTGATTCATTAGTGGCATCTTGCAGGGCTGCTGTCACTGGGTCTGTACTTAGAAGGCATGCTTGGCTTAAGGAGCAAACTTTGCCAGATCATGTTAAAGCTAAATTACTGTATGCTCTCTTAAACCAAGACCGCCTGTTTGGCAACAAAGCAGAAGTAGTACTTAAAAAGATGGAGGAAAAAGCTAAATCTATGCAAACTGTTAGATTTCCTGCAAGTACAGCTTCCCAGATTTAGTAGGCACTGGTCTTCTAAGAATTGGTCCTTTCCTGCCAATTCCAGGCCTTCTCAGTCCAAACCCAGGACCAGCAGACCACCCAGGCTTCAGTCTCAAGGTACTCAAGCCTAAGCAGTGGGGGGCTCCCACTTCCAAAGCTGGAAGTAGTAAGACTCCCCCCTATGGTAAACTGTCACAATGACTTAACTTTAAACCTTCCAAGCCCTGCTCAACTGACTGTTCTTGTAGGGGGAAAGATCGCCCTGCATGCAAAAAACTGGAAATTCATTACCCAAGACAAATGGGTTTTAAATATAGTTTCCTAAGGATACAGATTCCACCTTCACTCCTTGCCAACCCCAAACTGTTGGTCAGACCTACCCCCAAATCAGTGGGCAGAGGCTCAAAAGCAGGTTCTCAATCTTCAAAATATCAGGGCTATTCAACTTGTCCCAGAAGAGGAATGGGGGCAAGGTTTCTACTCTATACTTTTCTGGTACCCAGAAGAGACCATTCCTGGTGTCCTATCCTAGACCTGTCTATCCTAAACGCCTTTTGGTAATCCCAAAATGCTAACTCTTCATCAGTTGCTTCCCATGCTAGACAAAAATGCCTGGTTGGCAAAACTGGTTTTAAAGGAAGCCTACCCGCACATGCCAATAAGGGAATCTTGCAGAAAATACCTACGCTTCAGAGCAGGCTACATGCACCATCAGATGTCCTTCATGTTTCACTGTTGTCATTACATTTGGGTAATCTGCTGGCAGGTTGCCCTCAGTCGGCCTGATTAACAAAGTCTTGGGTCTTGCGTCGGTTACTGTCCCTTCTTCCATGACGTCAGGGGTATAAAACATGCAGCTGACCCCATTACTTCAGTCTTTCTTGCCACGCGGTGCCCGAAGCATTTCGCAAGTGCCGGTCGGCCGACTCCTTAAATATTCGTTTTCGAGTTTCAGAACAGAAGTCTTCAACTAAAAGCCAAGTACCCCGTTGGAGAAACTTTTTCGTGCTCCTTTCCGATGTCAGTAAAAGTTAATAATTGCATTACTTGTGGAAAGCAAGTACCTCATAACGATTTTCATTCCTACTGTGATCCTTGCCTAGGCCCTGACCACGATGTACCTTGCTGTTGGTTTTGTGCTAAATTTAATCAACGCACTATTAAATTCGGTATATTTTTGCTTCTCAGTATTTTGGCTCCCGATTTAATTATCCAGAAATGTCTGTTAGCAGTCCGACTACAGGAATACCTAAAAAATGCAAAGAAAGAGACCGTCTAGGTCCAAAACTGACGACAACGCATCTCCTAAGCCAGTCGCCAGTTCGCTGGTAATCAATGAGGCACTTTCGCAGCCCCTGATACCCGCTACTTCTGATTCGCAGGCCTCTACTGAGACCCATTCAGAGTCAGGTATGCCGTGAGATGCTTCAATTATGGAACCCGCGGATGTCTCTACCTTAGATGAGTCCAGAGCCGCTGTGCAGGCACCGGCTTCTGAGGGGGTTTTCAGGCCTACAGATTCATATATTAGACTG
The DNA here is from genome assembly GCF_019279795.1 of Protopterus annectens. NCBI lineage: Eukaryota > Metazoa > Chordata > Ceratodontiformes > Protopteridae > Protopterus > Protopterus annectens. Next base: position 492,878,372 of record NC_056748.1, on the reverse strand, counting down.
ACACCATCTTTAAAACTTAGGCCAAAATCAAAATCTGTGTCTAAAAAAGACTCCTGGGCCACGTGCAGGCCCCATGCCTAAAAAACAAATGATCAAAATGGCTGAAGATTTAATTACTCTGATCAGGGGTAGCCAGCCCCCTACCTCAAAGAGGCCTAGGCAAGACATTGATTATGAATCTTCTGAACAGGATTCTGTTTCTTCTGACTCTTCTAATGAACAAGATTTGTCTGTACCTACTTATGAGGACTCTGATGCAGAAGATTGCATTCCTTCTGCTCCTCCCCCTGAGGATTTTTCTTTTGGGGAAACTTTTTACATACCTTAAGGGAACATTTCCACTGGGAAAGTCAGGATTTCTCTAAATTTAAAAAGAGACTTCAGGATTTTCTTCATCATCATGGGCCTTTGGCTATACCTCCTGTTCTTGACGTTGATGTTTTATTCAGAATCTAGTATGGCTCCTGATTCTCTACCTCCAGCTCCTTGTAAGCCAGACCGATACTGTAGGGTTCCTGACTCCCACAAATTCCTTTTCAAAAATCCTATTGCAGATCCTGAAACCATTTCTCAGGGTCCCAAGGGCATTGAGGCCTCTACTGATAATCTTACCCCTTCTGGTAGAGATTCCAGGGTGTTGGATAGATGGGGTAAGAAGGTTTATACCTCTGCAACCTTGGCAATCAGAGCTTTAAACTGTCAATTTCATTTGCTAAAATAACAGCATATTATGGGACTGCTTAAACAGAAAATGATAATTTCTGACTGTGTGGAAAATATTTACAGGATTTATTGCATTCAGCTGAACAAGTTGAAACGCATACTTCGCAATGTGGTTTTGATTCTTTGGAGGCCTCCTGCAGGGCTGCTTTAACTGGGTCTGTGTTAAGAAGGCATGCTTGGCTCAAAGAGCAAACTCTGCCTGATCGTCTTAAAGCAAAATTGTTGGATGCTCCTTTACTACAGGACGGTCTTTTTGGTAATAAGGCTGAAGAAGTTTTAAAAAAGATGGAAGATAAAGCTAAATCTATGCAAACTATGAAAGGTTTCTTACAAGTGCAACCTCCAAGATTTAGTAGGCACTGGCCTACTAAGAACTGGTCCTTTCCAGTTCCTCATTCAAGAGCCTCTCGAGTCAAACCCAGATATTCCAAAGGCTCCAGGTTTCAGTCGCAAGGAACCTTTAGAACAAAACAATGGGGTGCCTCCACCTCCAAATCTGGAACCAACAAGGCACCTCCCTATGGTAAACTGTCTCAATGACTTCCCTCTTCACTCACCAAGCACTTATCTTTTAGCCGCCCCTTTGGGGGGAAAGCTGGAACTTCATGCAAGAAATTGGCAACTTATAACACAGGACAAATGGGTTTTAAATGTAGTATCCCAGGGATACAGATTTCATTTCCACACATTGCCAAATGGATGGCCAGAACTGCCCCCAAATCAGTGGGCAGAGGCCCAGAAACAAGTTCTGTCCCTCATGAGCATGGAAGTATTCAACCATTACCAGAAGAGGAAAAGGGACAAGGTTTCTACTCAAGACTTTTCCTGGTACACACAAATCATAGTGTCCAATTCTGGACTTATCTACTCTAAACACATTTCTGGACATTCCAAAGTTCAAGATGCTGACTCTTCAACAGTTACTTCCTATGCTAGGCAAAGATGCCTGGTTGTTAACTTTAGACTTAAAAGGCTTACCTGCATATCCCAATCAAGGAATCTTGCAGAAGATACCTCCTGCTTCAAAGCAGGCTATTTGCATTACCAGTTCTATGCACTGCCCTTTGGCTTATCTACTGTGCCCAGGGTCTTTACAAAGTGCCTGGCTGCAGGAATTGCATTTTGCAGGCAAAGAAATATTGAAATATATCCATACCTGGACGACTGTCTAATTCTAATTCAGGCAGAAAACAAGGGCATTCTTCTAAAGCATCTGGTGTTTGTAAAAAGGGTTCTAACTTGTCTAGGGTACACAAACTAAAAGAAATCACAACTGGTACCCTCTCAGAAAAATTACATTCCTGGGTGCAAGCTTGAATACAACTGCCCAGATGGCTTACCTAACACCAAAAAAGCAAATTCAATTGGTGACTTGCTTCAAACAGGTGGCCACAAAAACCCTGCTATCTGCAAGACAAATTCTGCAAGCCTTGGGGTTCATGGCCTCTTGCATTCTTCTAATTCCATATGCAAGACTGCATATGAGGAAACTTCAATGGTATTTAACTTTATGGAGTCAACATTGTCAGTCTGGAAACTATTCCTGTCATGCCTTGCCTGAAACTAGAGTTCCTATGGTGGGCAGAGGCCTGCCACCAAAACAAGGGACTGCCATTCACTCCACTCCCTGCTGCCCAAACCCTAACTACAGACTCATCGGACTATGCATGGGGGGCTCATCTGGCAGGGAAGTACATTCAGGACAAATGGAGCCCAAATTGAATGCACCTTCATATCGGTCAAAAAGAGATGCTAGCTGTACAGAATATACTGACAGCCTTCAAGGACTACCTTCATCCAGGACAATTAATAATAGACAACACAGTTATGTGGTATGTAAACAAGCAGGGCGGGTACACATTCCTACCCCCTATGCAGACTAGCCATGGCTTTGTGGAACACTGCCTTGACAAACCGTATTCAGCTACAAGCTCAATACCTGCCAGGAAAGCTGAATTCTCTGGCAGACGAACTAAGCAGAAATTGTTTGGACCCACAAGAATGGAAACTGGAACCAACAGATCTGAAGTAGGAGATACATTTGTCTGCAACCTGTGGGTTATGGATCCGATATCGGATCCGAACCGGCATGGTTTTACCAGCTATGGATCCGAGCTCCTAGCTCCTCCCCTCACCCATAATGCCCTGCTCTCCCTACATGACCTCAGATCTAGTTTGCCGCGCTGGTAACCAGGTCTTGGATTCTGAGCTCTTCAGCTAAGTGATTTTTGTTTTCAAAAATAGCGTTAGATTCAATAGTTAGTGTTTTTTGAGTGATTGTATTAGGTTCCCTTTCATAATTCGTTAGTTTTAGCTTAAAATTCTTAATTTTAAGAACTTTAGTTTACCCTCCCCTCACTGGTCGTAGTTTCTGTGTGAGTGTATTGTGTGGGGCCTTGTGTTTGTGTACTAATTTAGTACCAGTTTCTCTGTCTTTTGTTTTTTTTGTTAAAAAAAAAACAAAAAAAAAACAAAGACTTTGTCATGTCAGAAGCCCCTAAGGCAATTTTCTCCAAATGCTCCGAGTGTGGCCATAAGCTATCCCCTGCTGATGGGCACACTCGGTGCGTTCGATGCCTTGGGGTTGAACACCTCACTTCTGGATGTTCCATTTGTGCAGGGTTCAACCCCAGGGCATTGAAGGAGCGGAGGTCGAAGCTGGTCCTGGCGGGACTTCTGCCCCTGGACTCTGCTTCGGCTCCTGTGGTGGGAACCGTGGCTTCGGTTCCCGCCTCTACTGCTCTCCCTCCTCCACCTGGGACTCAACCTCCCGCTACTGGGTTGGAGGAGAGAGAGGCAAGAAAAAAGGACCGGAGGGAGAAGCACCACAAGCGGCGGGCCGAGACCTCCGTTTCGGCCCCGCCACCTAAGCGGGCTTCTCTTGCGGCCTCCTTGGCTACTGGCTCTTCCCCACCTTGGCTCCGGTCTCCGGTCTGCTTTTCACCGGGGCCTGAGGAGGAGGAGGAGACCCGATCTCCGAGGCTATCGAGGAGGCACTCAAGGCCTACCTCGGTAGCCTCTTCGAGATCTACTTATAGCCTTTCTAATGACTATCTGGACCGGATGATGAGAAGGTTCATCCAGGCCCAGATGCAGATGGGAGTGCTCCTGCCTCCCCCCCCCCCCTCTGGGGGGGAGCTCGACCCTATTTTTCAAGCCTATAGCTCCTTCTCCGACCCGCTACCCGGGTTCGGAGCGTTCGGAGCCGGGCAGCTTCGGAGCCGGGGGTGGGTCGGCACCGATAGTACTAGGTACTTCGGATCCGACCTTGCCCCCTAGTGTTTCGGATCCGACCTCTCGGAGCCTGGCTCCGAGCTTCGGATCTGGGGGATTCAGTGTGCCTTCGGCGCCCTGTGTCAGAACGCACTGGTCCCTCGGATCAGAGTGGCTCAGGGCCGGCTCCGATCCACTCTTCGGATCCGAGGGGGAGCCGAATTTCGGATCCTTTTGTCGAGGCTGGCTCCCCCTTGGCTTTTGATGTAGTGGAGAGGGCTCTGTTGAGGGCTTCCGGAACCCCGGCACTTGCTTCGGCTCCGCCCCTTGCTCCATCTGCACTGGGTCAGGCTTCCACCATCCGGCCACTGGGACAGCCCGCTTCAGTGCCCCAAGCTGTTCCTTTGGAACAAGACACTGCTTGCGAGGGCTCCTCGGACAGCCCCCCCTGAGGAAGCCCCCCGCAAGCATACGTGTAAAAGGAGGCACATAGACTCCCCTGAGTCTTTAACTGAAGACACGGATCTGGAGGAAGGGGAAGGCTCCCCAAGATCACCCCCCGAGGATGTCTCCTTTGGAGACATCGGAAATGCTTCGCATAAGGGGGGGGGGTCTGCCCCCAAGTCTTCCTCTGACGAGTCCGTGTTCTTGGAGGCATTCGAAGCGGGCCCTTCTACCTCTTGGGTGTCCCCTCCTGCCGACCCCCTGGTGGACCTTATTACCACCAGGGCGTGGAAGGAACCGGACACCGTGGAGCCAATCCCCAAAAGGCCAGACAGAATCCTTAGCCCCCCTGCAGACCGTGCCCATTGGAGTAAGGGGCCTCCGGTAGATGCCATGTTGACGGCAGCAGCCACCAAGAAGGAACTCGCACAGGAGAGTCCTTCAGTCCATCCTCCAAGCAAGGAGTCTCGGATGATGGACCACTTGGGGAAGCGAATGTTTAGTTCTGTGACCTTTTCAGTGAGGGCGCTCAACTACTTGGCACATGTTACCAGGATGCAGCGCAATCTTATTAAAGAATACGCTGCATCCCCCCCAGAGTCCATGTCGGAGGAGGACAAGCTTTGCACTCCACCCGTATGGCCACTCTTCGATCCGTGACAAATACCTCTATGCGGTTGCTGTCCCATGCTACTGAGGGAGCCGCTAGAGCTGCAGGAGTAGGCCTAGTCACTAGACGCCAGGCCTGGCTCCGTCATTGCGATTTCACGGAGCCCTTCAAGGCGTCCTTCGCGAACGCCCCCTTTGGTTCTGCCCTTTTTGGCAAAACGGTTCGCGACACCTTGACCCAGAGCTAAAAGGACGGGAAGACGCTGTCTGCCGTCGGAATCCGCTTCTCTGTGCCCCAGAGGTCCTACTCTAGGATCTAAAATGGTCAAAAGAAGATGTGGTTCCGTAAGTCGCAGCAATCCCAACCTGCTCCGGACAACCAGTCCTTCCGTGGCAGAGGATTACAGGGAGGATGCTGCCCCAGAGGCAGAGGGGCTCCCAGGAACTTCGGGTCCAGAGAACCTTTCTCTGAACGGCCCACGCAGCAGCCCTGAAGGGTTGCCTGACTGCTCCACTCTGGAGGCAGTCGGGGGGCATTTTTCGGAGCACCTAGCAGCATGGGAGTCCATAACATCAGACCGCTGGGTCCTCCGCATTATATCCAGAGGATACAAGATCCCTTTTCATTACTTTCCAAAATTAAAATCCCTCCCCGACGTTCCACCCGGTCGGCGGGAGGCCGCTTTGGCAGAAATTGGCCATCTGCTGGGGAAAAGAGCCATCCAGCCCGTCCCCCCAGATCAGATCGGATCCGGGTTCTACTCCAGGTTCTTTTTAGTGCCAAAGAAGACGGGGGACCTAAGACCAATTTTAGACCTGTCCCTGTTAAACCTGGCAGTTCCCAACGAGAAGTTCCGGATGGTCACCCTGCAATCTATCCTTCCCCTTCTGGGAAAGAACCACTGGATGTGCTCTGTAGACCTCAAGGATGCGTACTACCACATATTAATGGACAGACGTTCCAGGAGGTTTCTTCACTTCCGGCTGGGAGCCAGTCACTACCAGTTCAGGGTCCTTCCCTTTGGTCTCACCACAGCCCCCAGGGTGTTCACCAAAGTATTAGCAGTGGTTGCGGCCCACCTGAGGCTTCAGGGGGTGCAGGTCTTCCCATACCTGGACGACTGGCTCCTTACCGCCCCAACAAGGCATCTACTATCATTGGCGCGAGACTCCTTTCTTCATCTAGCTCCCGGCTTGGGCATCACGATAAATGTAGCAAAATTCAACCTGGCCCCCTACTCAGTTGATAGATTTTATAGGTGCCAGGTTAGACACGAGGGAGTTAAGAGCCTTCCTCACAGCCGACAGAGTTTGCGACTCCAGGTGCGGGCCATCCTCCACTCCAGCTCTGTTCCGGCGGAATTGGTCCTGAGCTCTATAGGGTCCATGGCGGCAGCAATATCTCTTCTTCCTCTCGCCAGATTCAACATGCAGGTCCTTCAGTGGACACTTCAAGTTCAGTGGTCTTACCTTGCTCTACCTCTGCATCATCCCATTGCGATCAGCAAGGCTTGCAAGCGGTCCCTCTTGTGGTGGCTCCACTCACAGGATCTCCACGGAGGCCGCCCTTTTTGTCCTTCTCCCCCTCTCGCCACGGTGACCACGGACGCCTCCCGCCATGGGTGGGGGGGGGGCATTTTGCAGGCAGGACAGTCCAAGGCACGTGGAACGACTCAGAGACCTCCCTGCATATCCATGTTCTAGAGATGAGAGCAGTGCTCTTGGCGTTGCGAGCACTTCAGGCCTTTCTTCCCCTGGGAACAATTGCGATTCAGTCAGACATGTCGGTGGTCTGGTACATCAACAAACAGGGGGGAACCAGGTCTTATCCCTTATGTCGAGAAGCCATGAGAGTGTGGGAATGGGCGATCTCCACCAACCGCTTTCTCATCGCAACGCATATGCCGGGTCTGTCCAACATCCTGGCGGACAAACTCAGTCGCACCATTCTCTCCCCGTACGAGTGGTCTCTCAATGCTCAAGTAGCGAAACGTATCTTCGCACGGTGGGTAACTCCTTGTTGCGATCTTTTTGCGTCTCCCTTAAACACCAAGTGCAACAGTTTTTTCGCTCTAATCCCTCCTCCAGGGGATTCCCCGAGAGACGCTCTGGTGCATGCTTGGCCTCCCGGTCTTCTTTATGCTTACCCCCCTTTGTCTCTGATGCTCCAAGTTCTTCAGAAAGCCTCTCGGTTGGGGTGCAGAATGATCCTCATTGCCCCATTCTGGCCTCGACAGATCTGGTTCCCTTTCCTAAGGTCTCACTCGGTGAAGCCACCTTGGATTCTAGATCCCATTCCGGATCTGATTTCGCATCCATCAAACCTACCAACTCGGAATCTGGACAACCTGAAGCTATCGGCTTGGCTGCTCCAGTTCCACTCCTAATTAGGACTCCCGGTATCTCGTCTCCTGTTGAGGCCATCTTGGTAGCGGCTCATAAGCCATCTACCAGGAAAGTTTACCGCAGTAAATGTAAACTGTTCTCCATTTGGGCGGAGCGGCAAGGTCTAGATCCTTTCACGGTTCCCCTTCCTCTGGTGCTAGACTTCCTCACCACTCTTTTTAATGATGGTGCCAGTAGTTCCACGGTCAAAGTGCAGCTTGCGGCCATTTCTCACTATCATATTGGTCATGACTCTGGACCACTTATGTCTGCCAAATTGTGTAAAGTCTTCCTTAAAGGCACCTTTCTCCTTAGGCCCCCTGTCAAGCAAGCGGTTCCTCCTTGGGATCTGTCCTTGGTTCTTCAGGCCTTGACCGCTCCCCCATTCGAACCTGCGGCCACAGTAGATCTTAAATTTTTATCCCTTAAGACTACTTTCTTAGTGGCCATTACTTCGGCCAAAAGAGTTTCGGAACTTCAAGCCTTATCTTCAAAGCCTCCTTACTTGGTTTTAATGCCAAACACTGACAGGTGGCTAAATATATTACCCAGCTGGTACTGCAGTTTCCAAAAATTTTGCAATCATAGACTCTACCAGTATTTTGACTGGTAAAACTGTTTGATTTTGCGAATCTGTTTACATGAGCCACAATGACCACCAGGAAGGTTCCCAACAGTTCATCCCCAGACATAGTAAGCTGCTTATATATTGCCCCCCCCATTTTCCTTATGTTTAAAGTGAGAAAACAGTGAGCCCAATGTTTTTCTTCTCCTATATGCAAACTGGCACTGAGGTCCCAAAAATGCTCTTAGCTGTTCATTAGCCAATAAGATGTTCCAGTGTTTAATAATGCCCTTAATGGCATTGTAATTTCTACCATAAGTAGTAACAAACCTTGTAGTAGATGCAGAAGAATCACTTGGCTGTGTTTTGTATTGTAATAGGGTATCTCTGTCCATATTGGTAGACTAATCCATTGCTCTAGCAGTGTCCCGTTCCTTATAACCTCTGTTTGCAAATCTCTGATACAAATCCAAGCTGGCTTTCTCATATTCGAATTGTGTGGAACTAATGCGTTTCATCCACATAAATTGAGACTTGGGTATGTTGCTGATGGTGTGGCGTGGATGCATACAATATAGTATTGTACTGGGGATATTTATGGTAAGTCTTGGTATTCAAAGTATGGTCACTGTTCCTGGTAACAGTAACATCCAAAAAATTAACAGATTGTAAATCATAAGTGACCGTAACCTCAATACCCCAAATATTGCCATTGAGATAGTCAACAAATTCTTGCAAATATGTAGCATCCGCCCGCCACACCATCCAGCAATCATCCAAATTCCTGCGCCATATATAGATTTCCACAAGATAGATGTTATGTAGCGGCTCATAAATCATACATTCTTTGAAAAAGGCCATAAAGAGATCGGCATAAATGGGAGCAAAAGATGCTCCCATAGCCGTGCCGTGGAGCTGCCAATAACATTCCCCCTGGAAATAAAAAATGTTTTTATTTAATACATGTTCAGTCATGCAAATAAGTGTGTTAAATCCAGGAGGATATAGGGCAGACCAATCTAACCAATACTGTAGTGCTTGTAGACCTGCCCAGTGTGGAATACTCGTATATAAGGCTTTGACATCTAGTGAACACGAGCCAAGCAGGTTCCAGCTGCGTGTCCTGAATAATTTGTAAAAATTGTGTTGTATCTTGGTAGTCTTGCCCTGACAAAGCTCAATAGAGGTTTGAGATGTTGTGAGGAACATGGATAATGGTTCAGTTAGAGATCCAATGCCAGAGACGATTGGTCTACCTGGAGGATTGGAAATAGATTTATGAATTTTGGGGAGAAGATATAAAATTTGTTTTTGTGGGTCCTGAACAGTGAGGTGCACAACACTAGTCCTACTGAGGATACCTTCTTCCTCAGCTAAATGCAAAAAAGAATCGATCTCCTTTTTAAAAACTGGAGTAGGATAAATGTCTATATGCATGTAGCATCTAGTGTCAGTAAGTTGTGATCTGCCCTCACTAAGATAGTGACTCATGTTCATAACTACCACCGCTCTACCCTTATCTGCCCGCAAAATTGCAATATTGTGATTGTTGCATAATTCTTGTAGGGCAATGGTTTCGAGCGGTGAGAGATTGTCCTAGTATAGTATATTCCTTGTTGAAAATGTCGATCTCTGAGTACAGATTGCATAAATATGGACACAGATTTATTCATTGGAGGCTGAAATTCAGATTTGATAAATCTGAATTCAGTAGATCTTTGAGGCTCCCTGTCAACAAAAAACAGTGTAAGATTAAGGTTGCGACAGAAACAGGTGATATCTTTAACAATTTGGTATTCATCCACGAAAAACCCAGGTACATATCCAAGTCCTTTATTCAAAAGTTTTTGTTGTTCAGGAGACAGTTACATCAGAAAGATTTAAAACATTTTGATATTCACTATTGGTTATGTTATGAAATTTTGAATCAACCCGTCTAGGGAATTGTTTTGTGGCTGTTTGTTTGCGTCCACCTCGACGCCTGATACCATTTTTAAAGGGACACTAATGTTTACTTTTTTACGATTAGGTGATTCCTGTTGCCCGACACTATCAGTAAATGAGGAATCTTCCCCTGATGTACTGGTGTTGAACTTGTCTCTGGTCTTTAATATAGACCTAGGTCTTTTTCTCGTCCTAGCGGGTGTGGACCCCTGTCCGACATCCACAAATCTCACAGTCCTATGTGCCTCAAATGGGCGTCCTCTTATATAATCTTGGTTATCCCTATTGAATTTTTTAATTTTTCTTTCTTTGATAATTTTCTCATTGTTTGTCAGCTCCTTAGACAATTTATTAATAGATTGTTGGAAGGTAGGAAGATTCTCAAATTACTTACATTCATGACGCATTGTTCTGACCTCAACGAGGTTGGTGTCAACCATTCTCCCATAATATTGAGCCAATATATTAACAAATAGCATGGATGCTGTCTGAAGGGCTTCATTCCATTCTTGGATTAATCTGTCTTCTGGTCTACCTACCAGAGGTTGTAACCTTACCCTCAGGCCCCTAGGAGCAATGTTTTTGCTCAGGTAGGCACGAAATAATTTAAGGTGCCAAATGTTTGATCTAAGATTTTTTTTAACCCCTTAGTTATAGAATGAAAAGCCAAATCACAATCTTGGGGTAACTGTTGTCCAGAGTCAGTTGGATCATTGCCTGGTGAGGAACCAATACCAAACACACCTATGTCCTCCCGATCGGCACATAACCCAGATAAGATCTTATCTAAATCCATGCTGTTAATATATAAAATAAAGAGATGTGTATGTATTGCTAACAGTGCTGGCAAACCTGAGAAAATGATCAATTTGTAACTTTTAATATTAGTGTCAGATTATATAGATGTCGATCAGGGTGCCGCACTCAAATGGACCTAAACCTATTAAATAGTAATGACATAAGAATAATAAAAACTAGAGCAGGTTCCAACAACACACCAATATTAATCTGAGACAACTGTGATAGTGAATCTAGATATACATCTAATCGCTAGGAAACATCCTGATATAATATAATATAAAAAATAATAAATCGTATGTTGAACAGACTGTAATAGATGGAAAATACAGTAAATAGAAAACACAATTCAAAATCAAGGTGCCCGGAAAAGACTATAGGACCCTATATAGCCTGAGTAGTAAAACAAGCCTGATGAAATACTATATAGTAAAATAAATATCAAAAAGTCAAGCCACTCAAAGAAATACAATGATGATGAAGCCTTTTAATTGAAGTCCTAAATATTAGGTCCCAGGGCCAACCTGAAAGATACTATACAATATTACCAACAATGAAATTGTGCAGCTACTGTATTGGAAAAAAACATATACGCTATGAATACACATATATAAATACAATAGAACCTATGCAGCCTGAATATCTGTCCCTAAAGAAATGAAAAGTCACTCAAATGTATATAAAACATTAAATATAATTGTGCTAACAAGTGTGAATTATAAACAACATGCACTAACAGCCATTATTATCTGTAGCACAATTAAAAAACAGTTACTCCAAGAATCATTTGTATTAGTCCAAAAAAGTGTGTTGAATCCTTAGTATAATGAAAAACTATTGTTCCAATGTTCATTAGCCCTAAGCTTTTAGATGACAAACTTGTTGGGGCAAAAAGGAGTGTAAGCCAAATCACAGTGCATAACCTTCAAGTTTAATCAAGAAATCTGTTGCTCAGTATTCATAAGCCGCTCTTATCACAAAAATATTGTGAAAATTATTATCCATATAACAGCGTCTCTGATAAAAGACAGAGGAATATAGTACCTAATTTTCCAGGCAGTGATGATATATATAATGTCCCTCATAAAGCAGACACATAGATTAAAGCATATTCCACGAGTAAGTCTCCATCCATAACCTCAATTGCTATGAATTAAGTTGTTCCTGTTGAAAATGTAACCCCAAAATAATAAAGTTCCAGTCATGGGAAATAGCTACCCGACGTTCTCGACCAGGACCGAAAAAAGCATCCGATAATTTCTGCTCCGTGGCCTTAAAAAAAAACATCCGAGAATCCCAAAAAAATTTAGAATGTACTCAGTAGGCCCAAAAGGAAGTGAACGTAACCCTGCTCCTGCTATATCTGTTCCAAATTCGTAATGCACAAGAATGCTAATACACACCGTCACAAAAACATACGAAGGTTCCAATAATAAGTAAGCCCAAGTACCGAAGTTTCCAAAACAGTTGTTGAAAATACTGTCAGGGGAAGATTCTCCTTTACAAAATGATAGTGTCTCCGAAATATGTCCCTACAGCAAAGCCCAACGTCGACAATCCAAACACTATGCTTCGCGCGTAGGCACTGCACGGCCAGAATCAACCATACAAAAACCACTGTAGGCCTGCAAAAAAGTGAATCGAAGTAAAAAATTAACGAAAACCCCGAGGGTTACAGAAAAAACATGACTTTATTGACCAGACCGGTTTCGGCAAAAAATGCCTTCAGTGATGCATAGTCAAAACAGTAAATGTTCAAAGTCATGAATATTTATAGACTCATGCAACCAGTGAAAAAACTTTCAAACCCATAGAGGAAATGGTATATTCCTACTCCTTAAACAACAATACACAAATCTGAATAATAAAAATTAGACTGAAAACTAAGTCCAATAATAATGAAAATAAATGTGACAGCATGAATGAAAATAGCTTTTAGCATTGAATAATGAAAAGCCACTAAACTTCCTACATATAGTAGGCTAAGTTTCATACCGACATGCAGATGAATTACATGGTGCAAAAACATAAAAATATGTATATTCCTCTTGACGAAGCCAAGATAAACTACATAAAGATAATAGACATATTAATGTGAGATTGTTCAATCTCGCCGTTTGTTCTTACACACGGCCGCATCACTAGCTCGCATCTTCGAGAAAACTCGAGGCACAGTAATATCCCATGATCCTCCGGTGCTAACCCTCAGATCTAGTTTGCCGCTAGCAGCAGATCACATCGAGAGGCTCGGGCCAGTACAATTTTTACTGTTTTTCTTGTTAATATAGATATTTTTTTATATTCTTATCTTCATCTTAATAGTTAATAGCTTCATATATGTAGTAGTTGTGTGAACTAGTTTAGGTGTTACCTTTAAAATTATTAGTAAGGGCCTTAGGCCGTTTTTTGTCTGTAAGAACTTAAAGTATTTAAATAGAAAGTTAACTTTTTCTATTTTATTTTTTCTTTAAAAATATATATACATATATCTCAGTGTGCTGTGGTGTGTTTTTGTACATTTATATATATATATATATATATATATATATATATATATATATATATATACTTATATCTTTGATATTGTAGTTAAAAATTTTTTTTTTCTATATAGTGCTGTCTTTTTGTTTGTAGTACAATGTCAGAAAAGACTAAGAGTGGATTTAAAAGGTGTCAGTGTGGACAGACTATGTCCATTACTGACAACCATTCAATCCTGCGTCTACTGTCTTGGCCCTCTCCACTTGCAGGAAGACTGTTCCATCTGTCATTCCTTTAGTGGGAGGGTCATGCTGGAAAGACGCAGGAAATTGGTAGACAGAGGTTTAATCAAATCTGAGTTTCAAGAGGCCCTGGACAAGGCTGAACAGGTTTCGAAGTCTTCGAAGGGGTCGAAGTCTTCAAGAGTGTCGGAGCCCAAGTCATCGGCTCCGAGCACCTCTTTTCAAATTCGGACACCGGCTCCTATGACTTTGGTGCCGGGTGTCGAGACCTTATCTCTGCACGAGGCTCAGGTCTTGGAGCCAGTATCAGAGGTACCACCGTCTACTATCCTTCGCTCGGTGACGGCTTCGATCCCTTCGACCCGTTCTTCGAGGCCACTTTCCGACTCAGATGTGGACAGAGTGGTACAGAAGCTTATGGAGAATTCGGCTTTGTCAAAATTACTCTAGGTTTCGTCCCAGTTGGTTTCAAAACTCGAAGCTATTCCAGTTCCCTCGACACTTCCTCCTCCGAGACCCGTCGAGTCATCGGTGTTAGGAGTCAAAGAACCGATGATTGTAGAGCCCTCTGTGCTGAAGCCTCCAGTAGTGCTATCTGCTCCGTTGACCTCGACTCCTTAGGAACCAGCCGGAGAGTCTCGGAGCCGAACATCTTTCCTGGGTTCCGGGGGGGATAGTCGAACCGAGATTTCAGTTCCGACTCTTCCTCTCGGTGCCTCGGCTCAGATCAGTTCGGATCTGTCCTCGGTGTCATAGCCCGTGGTTCCGATTCCGGAGAAACAACCTCATTCTTCAAATCGGGTTGGATCTTCGGGTCGGGGCACCGGTGCCTTTGACATCATGAGGAAGGTCTTGTCGGATCAGACACTTACTTCATCGGCTTCTTTATCTCCTTCCCCAAAAGGTCCGCGTTCTGCTTCTGTGCCTTCGGTACCTACCAAGCGTCGAGACCCAATGCCTCAGAAGTCCCCACAGGGAGACTCTGGTTCCTCAGATGCATCCCCAGAAGCTCCCACTGAGGATGTTCCGAGGAAACAACTGTGCAAGAGGAGGCACATAGATTCCCCACAAGAATCTCTTGCATCTGATACTGATTTAGATGAAACAGAAGGGTCCCCACGGTCCACCTCTGAGGATGTCCTTTGCAGACATTTTAGAAATCCTGAAGCAAAGAGGGGACTGGCAAACCCTTACCCCTTCAGCGGATGAATCGGTTTTACTGAAGGCATTTGGGACTCAACCTTCTACCTCCTGGGTGACTCCTCCCTTTGACGATCTCATGGATCTAGTAGCTCGGAGGGCTTGGGAAACACCTGATACAGTGGAACCAGTCCCTCGTAAACCCAACAAATACATGACAGCTCCCCAAGATTAAAGCCTATCTTACAAAAGGAGTTCCTGTAGACACTATGGTGGTGGTGGCGGCCACTAAGAAAGAGATGTCTGAATCATCTTCCTCTGTCCATCCTCCTAATAAGGATTCTAGGACAATGGACAGATATGGGAAGCGCATATTTAGTCCGGCGACTTTTTCCATCCGATTGCTCAACTACCTTACGCATTTTACGCGTTTACAAAGAGATCTCATTAAGGAATTAGGAGATGCTCTTCAAGGACACACAGATGCTGCTGTCGCCGAGAAAGTGACAGCGCAACTTAACACCCTAAATCCCATAGTCAACTCCTCCATGAGGCTGATTTCATACACAGCCGAAGGATCGAGTAGAGCGGCAGCTTCAGCGATTGCACTGAGAAGACAATCCTGGTTGCGCTTATGCTCCTTTGCGGAAGCCTTTAAGTCTTCCTTTGCCAATACCCCCTTTGATGGTGCCTCCCTGTTTGGGCCCAAAGTAAATGAGACTCTCACAAGGTGTGAACAAGAAGGGAAGACCCTGTCTGCCGTAGGGGTCCGTTTTTCCGTTCCATCTAGACCCTACCCTAAAGGGCAACGAGGAGGAAAGATGTGGTTCCGAAAGACTCCGGGATCTTTTCAACACACCCAAAGTGACGCCCCCTCCAGAGGCAGAGGAGGGGGAAGAAGTGGAAGACGCCGCCCAGCCGGCAGAGGGGGTCCGCAAAATCAGGGTGACAGAGAGACCTTCTCTGGAAAAACCTTCCAGCACTCCTGAGTGCAGGCCCGGCTGTCCTACTCTGGAGGCAGTCGGGGGTCGCTTGGCTTTATACCCAGAGGCCTGGCTAAATCTTACACCAGATTACTGGGTAAAAAGCATAGTTACCAGAGGCTACAACATTCCCTTCATAAAAATACCACCAAACTCCAAAAAACTCCCAGATATTCCACCCAGTCTGCGAGACCAAGCAACCATAGAGATAAGAAGGTTGCTCGAAAACAGAGTCATCCAACCAGTCCCAGTGGACCAAATAGGATCCGGAACTTACTCAAGGTTCTTTTTAGTTCCAAAGAAAACAGGTTACTGGAGGCCAATTTTAGACCTCAGCAAGTTAAATATCTTTGTAAAAAAGGAAAAGTTCCGGATGGTCACGCTTCAGTCATTCCTCCCTTTTCTGCAAAAGGGTGACTGGATGTGCTCTCTAGATCTCAAAGACGCATACTACCACATCAAAATGGCCAGGGCGTCCAGAGATCATTTGCCCTTCCGGCTGGGAGCCAGTCATTTCCAGTTTCGCGCTCTGCCCTTTGGTCTCACCTCAGCCCCCAGGGTGTTCACCAAATGCATGGCAGTAGTAGCGTCTCACTTGAGACGAAAGGGATTCCGGGTGTTTCCTTATCTAGACGACTGGCTCCTTTCCGCCACTACCAAATGTTGTCTTCTACAAGCCAGGGACTACGCCATCAATCTTTGCTCTTCACTAGGCATAACGGTGAATTTTGGAAAATCTGTCTTATCGCCATCACAGCGTATCTTATTTATAGGAGCACAGCTAGACAATTCCCTGGCTCAAGTTACTCTCCCCCCATCAAGAGTGTCAGACCTCAGGCACCAAATTTCGCTCCTTCACAACAACAGAGTCTCTGCACGACAAGTATTGAGTGCTAGGCTTGATGGCAGCATCCCTTCCTGTAGTTCCTTTAGGCAGAATGCACATGAGGATCCTTCAATGGATGCTATTCGCCCAATGGTCGTATCTACAACTTCCACTGTCTCAAGAGATCTTGATCACGAATTATTGCAAGAAGGATCTCTTGTGGTGGATACACAGTCAAGAGTTAACACTAGGACGACCCTTTGTATTACCCAGTCCGGTAGCAACTCTAACCACGGATGCTTCCCTGATAGGGTTGGGGGGATTCTTTCAGGGACAAACAGTCCAAGGTCAATGGTCCAACATGGAGTACAATCTGCACATCAATGTTCTAGAGATGAGGGCAGTGTTTCTAGCGTTGCAGCACTTTCACAAGTCCTTACCTCGGGGAACAGTGACAGTTCAGACAGACAACATGTCAGTGGTCTGGTACATAAACAAGCAAGGGGGAACCAGATCTTACCCGTTATGCAGAGAGGCCCTCAGAATTTGGCAATGGGCAAAGTCCACTGGACGCTTTCTGATAGCAACGCACATCCTGGGGATTTCCAACGTAATCGCAGACAAGTTGAGCAGAGCCATCCTGTTCCCTCACGAGTAGTCCCTCAAACCTCAAGTGGCGGAAGAGATCTTCCGCAGATGGGGCCAGCCTTGCTCCGACCTGTTTGCATCCCCTTTGAATGCCAAATGCAGAAGCTATTTTGCCCTGTTACCCCCCCCCCCCAGGGGGTGTCCCCAGGGATGCACTGGTATACGATTGGCCCCCGGGTCTCCTTTATGCTTTTCCTCCTGTTCCATTAATTCCCAGGTTTCTGCAGAAAGCCAAACGTCTGGACAGGACCATAATACTGATAGCCCCATTCTGGCCTCGACAAATCTGGTTTCCCTTCCTTCAATCCCATCAAGTGGAGGAACCATGGATTCTGGACCCAGAGCCATATCTGTTGACACACTCGTCGGGAGTTCCTCACACCTTCCTCAAGTCCCCCCAAACTGACAGCTTGGCTGCTCCGCTTCCCATCTTAGCCAGGTTGGAGTTACTGTCTCCTGCAGTACAACAAATTATTGCATCTTCTCACAAACCATCTACAAGAAAATTGTACATCAGCAAATGGAACCGTTTTGTGCACTAGGCCTCCAAACAAGGTATAGATCCATTCGGGGCTCCAGTACACAAGATACTAGATTTCCTTTCCTCACTTTTTCAAAGAGCAGCATCAACATCCACTATAAGGGTTCAACTGGCCACTATATCCAATTTTCATACTGGCAGTAAGGATGGCTCTCTTATGTCTCACAGGCTTTGTAAAGCCTTCATGAAAGGTACTTTTCATCTCCGTCCCCCTTTTCGTAATCCAGTAGCACCTTGGAATCTTAATCTCATGCTGTCACAACTCATGTTGCCCCCTTTTGAACCAGCAACCACAACTCCATTAAAATTGCTTTCGTGGAAAACACTTTTCCTGGTTGCCATCACTTCAGCCAGAAGAGTTTCAGAGTTACAGGCTCTATCTATCCGACCCCCGTACATGATTTTTCATCCGGATAGAGTAACCTTGCTCACCAATCCATCCTTTCTTCCGAAGGTTTGTTCGATTCAGAACATCAATCAATCTTTTGAACTGCCTACCTTCTTTAAAAATCATTCCAATAAGCTGGAATACACATTGCACAAGTTGGACGTTCACAGACTAAGATTTTACTTGCATAGGACAAAAGAGTACAGAAAGTCGGCTCAACTATTTGTCTCATATGCTGACCAAAGAAAAGGACAGGCAGTAACGAAGGTTACCTTATCCAAATGGCTCTCAGATTGCATAAATTTCGTATATACTGAATCCAAACAACAACTTCCTTTCAAACCCAGAGCTCATTCTACAAGGCCGATTGCTACCTCTTCAGCCCATACCGCTCGTTTGCCTTTAGATACCATTTGTGCAGCGGCAACTTGGGCAAAACCACATACCTTTATCGCCCACTACAAGCTAGACAAGAGCTCCAGGGACAGGGCGATGTTTGGTTCCACTGTACTCAGGAATGTTCTCCCTTGAGCCACCCGGGAAAAAGGAGCTAGGGACGCTACCCGTGTGCAAGAACAAACTGCGAGATTGAACAATTTCACATTAAGAAGTTATGTCTTGCCATAACGATCCATGTGAATTGTTCATCTCGCCTTTGTTCTTACATTCCCCCCCTCCATCCCCCATCCTACGGTATGGGAGAACGGTTTTCGATTAGATTCCTTTTCAGCCTTTTCTAGGTATGGTTGACATGTTATTAACATCAGTAGTGGCATCTTTTATCCTCTACCTGGCAGTAGGTTTTCAGACAATTTGTAGTATTTGTTCATAAGTGTTTTAGACACATTTCTAAGAGGGATTCTTCTGGTATAGCAAACTAGATCTGAGGGTTAACACCGGAGGATCATGGGATATTACTGTGCCTCGAGATTTCTCAAAGATGCGAGATAGTGATGCGGCCGACTCGGAGCCGAGGATCGGCTCCGAACCCGTGTGTAAGAACAAAGGTGAGATGAACAATTCACATGGATCGTTATGGGTAAGACATAACTTCTTATTATTGACATCATATAATGAACTAACTTAATGCAAAAGCTTAGCATTAATGTGTAGAGAACACATATAATTGATTATAATATACCACAAAATTGAAATGGTTCATCATGAAAAATCTTTGTAATTGTGGATCAACTTATAGTCCTAATAAAGTGGACACTTATGATATAGTGTCCACTTTTAATTAAAATAGACAAATACATTAGTTAGATAATTGCTGCCATGTATCAATACAGAAAAATTAAATTTTTTTGCCGAAACCGGTCTGGTCAGTAAAGTAATGTTTTTTCTGTAACCCTCGGGGTTTTCGTTAATTTTTTACTTTGATTCACTTTTCTGCTGGCCTACAGTGGTTTCCGTATTGTATTGAATTCCTTGGCCAGGTTGAAGTTTGCAATATTAATTCTTCTACACTCATCCATTGCTTTGGTGTCCTTATCAAAGAAGTCTGGTAGGGTAAGTAGGCATGAGCTTCCCTTAAAGCCAAATTTTGATGGGTCCAGTTTCTGTAGGATGCCATTGTCCTTGATAATTTCCATGTTAATTTATTCTACTGCTTTGTATATTAGGCTTGTTTGACTGATGGGGTGGTTCTCTGGGTCAGTTGTTGGTTCACCATTCTGGAGGAAAGTGGGAATGTAGTCTGTTTCGAGGCTGTAGCTGGAGTGCCGTAAGTGGTCTTGATAGGTCATATTTTTGACTTAAGGGAACTGGGGGATGTTGACTGGACCCAAAGAGGCAGTTTTTTTTTGCTTTAGTAAGTGCTGCCAGATGTCCTTCAAGGATGCATCTGCAGTCCTAACATGTGGGTTGTCCTGCCTCAGGCAGCCCTTCGGTCGGCCGGATTCCAAAGTCTGGGTTTGGCCTCGGCTGATGTCGCACTTCACCCGACGTCATAGCTGCTGTTTATTGGGTATAAAGGCATCAGCCGACACCATTTTCCTCCGTCTTTCTTGCCGCGCGGTGCCCGAAGCAGAAGCTGTTCGCAAGTGCTGGTCGGTCAGATCCAGAGATTTCTACTACCGAAGACTTGTAAAAAGCTAAGTACCCCGTTGGGGACTCTTTCTTGCCTCAGCCGATGTCAGACAAAGTAAATAATTGTTTAACTTGTGGGAAACAAATACCTCATAAGGATTTCCACTCTTACTGCCTTCCTTGCTTAGGCCCAGACCACGACGTATCAGCTTGTCTAGCCTGTGCTTCCTTCAACCGACGGACACTTAGACGTCGGTCGGAGTTTGCAGAGGAGTTTTTTGGTCCCTCTTTTGCATACCAAATGCCGTCGGAGACTCCGACTACTCAATTAGCTAAAAAGCGCAAGGAAAAGGACCGACATTCGCGGCCCGCGGTTTCGGCTGAAACCACGGTTAGGCCAACCGCAAATGTCTCGGTTTCGGCTGAAACCGAGCCCCCGGTTCTTCCTTCGGCCGAAAGCATGCTTCCGATAGCCGAGGCCTCACAGAGCATGGCTGAATCTGCCACTGAATTTACTGCTACAGAATCAGGCACCCAGGATTTATCAGACACTATTCCTTTAGACATAACTACCCCTGCACGTGGGGCTGCTAGACCCCCTGCTTCCATGTCTATCAAGGCTTTTGCCAGGGCTAAGGCAGCTAAATCTTCTAAGGCCTTGCCTGCCAAAACTCCTTCACATAGGCCTACCTCTAGTTCCCAAATACTCAGCCTGGCTGAGGATCTCATTTCTTTGATCAGAGGATCCCAATCTCACCCAGACAGGGCCTCTCAGCCCCCTCCAGACAAGAGGCCTAGGACTGAACCCCCGGAACCTGTCTCTACAGATTATTCCTCGGGTGACTCAGACCTTTCAGACCCTCACGAAGGCCCATATTCTCCTTATGAGGATTCTGATGCAGAAGACTCCATTCCTTCTGCTTCTCCCCCTGAAGAATTTTCCTTTGGGGAAACCTTGCATGCTATGAGGGAACACTTCCAATGGCAGGGCCAGGATTTTTCAGATTCAAGGAAAAGGCTAAGGACTTTTTTACACTTACCACAGCATAGGCCTTTAGCCATTCCGCCAGTACTAACAGTTGTTGATGCATATAATGATGCCTATACTGCTCCTGATTCTCTTCCTCCGGCCCCTGCCAAGCCAGACAGATATTACAGTGTCCCGGACACACACTACCATTTGTATAAGGCTCCTGTTGCAGACCCTGAAACCATTTCACAGGGCCCTAAAGGTGTGGCAGCTGCCTCTGCCAAAAACCCTCTTCCCTCTGAAAGGGAATCTAGAGCATTAGAGAGATGGGGTAAAAAGTTCTTTCGACCAGGGCCTTGAACTGTCAATTTCACATGATTCAGTACCATGAATTTTTGTTAGACCAGCTAAATAAAAAAACTATCTTCTCCTGAACCTTTAGACCGCAAGTCCCTTCAGGATTTGGTACATAACTCTCAGCAGGTCAGTAACCATTTCTTAAAATGTGGCTATGATGCACTGGAGGCTTCCTTTAGATCAGCTGTGACTGGAACAGTGATTCGAAGGCATGACTGGTTAAAAGAACAATCCTTACCAGACCATGTTAAGCCAAAACTCCTAGATGCTCCCATGGAGAAACAAAGTTTGTTTGGCTCCCCTGCACAGGAGGTTCTAAAAAAGGTGGAAGAAAAAGCAAAATCTGTCCAAACAGTCAAGGATTTCTTACAGGTCCAACCTCCGAGGTTTAGCAGAAATTGGCCTTCGAAGAATTGGTCCTTTCCAGACAACTCCAGAGCGCAGAGAGGCAGAAATAGACGCCCAAGAGGCAGAGGTCAATCTAGGGGTGCCTACAGGGGACGTCAGTGGCAACCTACCAACCAGAGAAGTACTGCCACAGAATCAACTACAACCACTTCCACAGGGCAGACACAATGACTTGGCTCTAGTTCCGCTTACCAGGGAACAACTGGAAGCACCCTTGGGCGGAAAACTAGCCTTATTCTCCGACAACTGGCATTACATTATAGGAGACAAATGGACTTTACAAGCAATAGACAAGGGCTACAGGTTTCACTTCCATACTCTACCAAAAAAGTGAGGAATGCCAAACCTACCACCAAGCCAAAAAACAGACGCTCTAAGACAAATCAACAACTTACTAAGGATGAGAGCTATAGAAGAGGTGCCACCTATGGAACAAGGCCAAGGATTTTACTCCAGGATTTTCCTTGTACCAAGAAAAGAAAATCAATGGAGACCTGTTCTAGATTTGTCCACACTGAACACATACCTCATTGTTCCAAAATTCAAAATGCTGTCCCTCCAGCAACTTCTTTCCATGCTGGGCAAGGAGTCTTGGCTGGTGACTCTAGATCTCAAGGAGGCATACCTGCACGTCCCTATATGACCAGATTGCAGAAGACACCTCAGATTTCTTGCAGGATCAGAGCATTATCAATTCTCAGCATTGCCTTTTGGCTTATCTACTGCGCCCAGAGTATTCATGAAATGCCTGGCATCAGTAATTGCTCATTGCAGACTTCAGGGAATTCAGATTTACCCATACCTGGACGACTGCCTAATACAAGCGGACAACAAGGCAAAGTTAACAAAAGATTTGGAAAATGTCATACAACTGTTGCAAGCCTTGGGAATACACAGTCAACATGCAAAAATCAAGACTAGTACCATCCCAAAGGATAACATTCTTGGGTGCAGAATTAGACACATCAACTCAGATGGCTTTTCTCACAGAAGAAATACAAAAGCAACTACCAGTCTTCTTCATGACATTAACAACACAAACTCAGCTTACTGCAAGGAAAGTCCTGCATGCCCTGGGCTACATGGCATCCTGCATAATATTGATTCTGCATGCCAGGCTGCTTATGAGAAAGCTACAATGGTATCTAAGGAATGTATGGTCCCAACACAAGCACAGTCTAGAAGCCCAGATTCCAATAATTCCATGCCTGAAGCAAGAATTCCTGTGGTGGGCTCAGGCCTGTCAGTTGAACAGAGGCTTGCCTTTCCACAAACCACATCCAAGCCAGACGATCACCACGGACGCCTCAGACCTAGGATGGGGGGCACACATGGTGGACAAGTGTATACAAGGCCTATGGACCCAAGACCAGCTGAATCTACACGTAAATCTAAAGGAGATGCTGGCAGTGAAACATGCGATCCAGGCATTCAGACCACTCCTTCAACAGGGTCATCTGCTGATAAGGACGGACAATACCACAGTCATGTGGTACATCAACAAACAGGGAGGTACACATTCATATTCTCTATGCCGGATGGCAATGGACCTGTGGAATGTGGCCCTGAACCTCAACATTCAACTTCAGGCCAGATTTGTACCAGGAAAAGAAAATTCTCTAGCAGACACCTTAAGCAGAACTACCACGGATGCTCACGAATGGATGCTGCATCCAGATATCTTCAAAGCCATAACAAAGAAATGGGGACTACCACAGATAGACCTGTTTGCCTCCCCACACAATCACCAATTGAAGAAATTCTGCACAAGAGCTTACCACCCACTTGCTTGGAGGGTGGACTCCCTTTCCTTCAGCTGGAAAAACCTGACAGCATATGCATTTCCACCTCTTCCCTTGATGTACAAAGTTCTACTGAAGATCAGAGAGAATCAGCCAAGGGTAATTCTGATACCTCCAGACTGGCCAAGGCAACATTGGTACCCGCTACTGAGAAGCATGTCTCGGACACACGCATGGCATCTACCTCTATGTCCCTTACTACTAACACAGGACAACTACAAGATCCTACATCCAAACTTGAAAACACTGCAGCTAGCTGCTTGGAATATTGCATAAAACAAAATAACCCAGGTTTATCTCAAAGGGTTAAGGACATTACCCTGGAGGCACGCAGACCCTCCACAAGGAAGACTTATTCAGCCAAGTGGAAAAGATACCTCATTTGGAGTGCAGCAAAGGGAGAAAATGTCTCACTGGCAAACATAGCACACATCCTGGAATATTTAGCAGAGCTGTTCCACAATGGCCTGTCTTACTCCTCCATTAAGATTCATGCATCAGCAATTTCAGCAGAATACAACATGGATCCTCCTGTCTTCTCTCATCCTCTACTCAGGCAGTTCTTGAGAGGAATCAAAAATGTAAAGCCTCCAAGGAAACCACCTTTACCTACATGGGATCTCAACTTTGTGCTGGGAAAGGTAACAGTTCCCGATTTTGAACCAGCAGCAACAGCAGAATTACAATTCTTGTCTTGGAAAACTGCTTTCCTGCTAGCAATTACTTCAGCAAGAAGGGTATCTGAGTTACAGGCATTAATGGCAGTACAACCCTTCCTTATTTTCCATCAGGACAGAGTCTCTCTGAGAACTAACCCTACCTTTATGCCAAAAGTGGTCTCCAGAGTATCATTGAACCAAGCAATTCATTTACCTACATTCTTCCCCAACCCACAGAACAGGGGGGAAAGACTGCTACATACCTTGGATGTGCACAGACAATTACGCTACTATCTGGACAGAACTAAGACCAGCAGAAAAGCTGACCAGCTTCTGGTAGCATATGCAACAGGAATGCAAGGAAAAGCAATTTCAAAACAGACTATCTCAAAATGGATAGGAAATTGCATTCGATTTTGCTACTCTTTTCATGGAAAGACAACTCCTGATAATATCAGACCTCATTCCACAAGAGCTACAGCCACCACTACAGCTTTCCTACGAGGAGTGGACAAAGACATTTTAGAAGCTGCTACTTGGAGCTCCGTGCATACATTTGCCAAGCATTACAATCTTCCCTTATACTCTAGATCCCGAGCAGGTTTTGCAACTGCTGTTTTGCAAGGGATCTTAACTACACCATCTTTATCTTGGTGCCTCCTCCCCCAGTTTGGCTATGGTATTCTACCCATATGTTAGGACTGCAGATGCATCCTTGAAGGACATAGTACAGTTTTGTACCTACCATAAATGTAGATGTCCGATAGGTATGCATCTGCAGTCAGGATTACCCACCCTCCTTCCCCTCTGTGGTATTCCTAGGGTATTTACCCCTCTTTTAGCTAGCTGGGGGAATCTATTATGGTGTATTTGTTTGTATATATGTATATATATATATATATATATGTGTATATATATATATACATATATATATATATATGTGTGTGTATATATATATATATATATATATATATATATATATATATATATATGTATATATATATATATATATATATATATATATATATATATATATATATATATTTTTTTTTTTTTTTATATTGTTTGCTCTCTACTGTTTGGAATTATTTGCATTTATCCAAATTTAGCCTTACTAGAGGGCACCTGGCATCTGGGGCAAGAAACACTGAGGAAAATGGCGTCGGCTGATGCCTTTATACCCAATAAACAGCAGCTATGACGTCGGGTGAAGTGCAACATCAGCCGAGGCCAGACCCAGACTTTGGAATCCGGCCGACCGAAGGGCTGCCTGAGGCAGGACAACCCATATGTTAGGACTGCAGATGCATACCTATCGGACATCTACATTTATGGTAGGTACAAAACTGTACTTTCCTGCTTGTAGTTGGAAGTATGTTGGAGGAGATTTTTCTGGAGGAGCTGGTGGGTGTGTGTGTGTGTGTGTATGTGTGTGGGGGGGGTTGAGATTAATTTATTAGCTAGTAGATTGACTGTCACCCTGACTAGTGAAGGTGGCACAGTTCACTACCATTTCAGCGCACTGCTGTGTTGCCTCTTAGGTTGCAGACATAGCTGAAGAAGGCCTTTTGAGCCTCCTTACCTGTGAGGCTATCCTGAGCTCTTAGTTGGCCTTGTACCTCTTAATTTCTTGTTGTGTAAGAGCACTTGTCTTTAAGGGAGATGGTCTTCCTGTTTTTGGCCATGCGTTTTTTCTTTTGTTGTATACCATTTAGGTAACAGGTCCACCAATGGTGTGCGTGTGTCCCGTATTTGTTTTGGGTTTGCTTCTTGTAGGGATGGAAGCCTGTATGCAGCATTCACACATTTGTGCAGGGAATATGAATAATTCTGCATAGGTAGCCATGGTCTCGGGGGTTAGGTGGAGCTTGAATTTTGACAGACTGTCACTTTTGAAGTAGTTTGCTTTAGAATAGATGTTCATCGTGCATACAGCTGCAGTAATCACATATGGGTTCTCTGCCATCAGGCGGGTCCTCGGTCGGCCGAATTCCAAAGTCTAGGTCCGGCGTCGGTTGTTGTCGCTTTCTTTCTTGACGTCAGTGAGGCAGGGGTATACAAGACACAGCTGACGCCATATTCTTCAGTCTTTTTTGCCGCACGGTGCCCGAAGCAGAAGCAGTTCGCAAGGGTCGGCCAGCTCCTGAATTTACGAATAATTGGAAACCGAAGTCTTCTTTAAAGCTAAGTACCCCGTTGGGGAAACTTTTCTTGCCTCAGACCGATGTCAGAAAAAGTTAACAATTGTATTTCTTTTGGGAAGCAAATACCGCATAAGGATTTCCATTCCCTCTGCATACCTTGTTTAGGCCCAGACCACGACGTCTTGGGCTGTCGCTTTTGCGCTACTTTCAATAAACGTACTATTAAGCGTTGGGCGGAGTTCGCCCAACACTTTTTTGGTAAAACCTTTTATTATAAAATGTCGTTGGAGACTCCGACTACCGTTTTGTCCAAAAAACGCAAGGACAAGGACCGACACCATGCCAAAACCGGCTACACGTGGTCTGGTACTCAGCGAGACACCTATGCAGTCCCTGACTACTGACGACACTTCTTTGGCGGTGTCTTCTGTAACCGAGACCGCAGGTACCTCGGCCCATACCCAGAGAGGCCTCTGTTGCACAGGGCCCATCTCCAGGCCCCATGCCTAAAAAGTAGATGCTTAGAATGGCTGAGGATTTAATTACTCTTATCAGGGGTTTCCAACCCCCTCCAGACAAGAGACCCAGAGTGGAGGAAGTTTCTCCCTCTTCTGATCAGGGCTCCATTTTTTCAGAACATTCTGATGTAGAGGAACACTCTTACTCCCCTTTTGAAGTGCTTTATTTAATCAGCGCACTGCCAGTTGCCGGTACATTTTTGCCTCTAAATTATTTGGTTCTCTGTTTAATTATCCAGAAATGACGTATGTTAGCCATCTGACTACCGGAATACCGAAAAAACACAAAGAAAGACAGGCCGTTGAGGTACAAAACTGCCGACGCTTCTCCTAAGCCAGTCGCCAGTTTGCCGGTACTCAGTGAGGTGCTTTCACAGCCCCTGATACCCACCACTTCTGATTCGCAGGCCTCTACTGAGACCCATTCGGAGTTGGGTATGCGGCGAGATGCTTCACCTATGGAACCCACTGATGTCTCTACCTCGGATTGGTCCAGAGCTGCTGTGCAGGCACTGGCTTCTAAGGGTGTATTCAGGCCTACAGACTTGCATATTAAACAGACTCCAGCTTCAATACTAAGGCCTAAATCTCGATCTAGGTCTAAAAAACCGGCGCCGAAGCCACATGTTCAGGCCCTTATGTCTAAAAAAACAAATGATCAAAATGGCTGAAGATTTAATTACTCTAATCTTGGGTAGTCAACACCCCTCCCCACCACCTTCTAAGAGGCCTAGGCCTGAGCTTGACTATGAATCTTCTGAACAGGACTCTGTTTCTTCTGACTCTTCTAATGACCTGGAGTTGTCCATTCCTACTCATGAGGATTCTGATGCAGAGGATTCCATTCCTTCTGCACCCCCCCCTCGGGGACTTTTCTTTTGGGGAAACTTTACATACTTTAAGGGAGCATTTCCACTGGGAAAATCAGGAATTTTCTTAATCCAAAGAGGCTTAGGGATTTCCTCAGTATAGGCCTCTGGCTATACTTCCTGTACTAGACATTGTTGATGTGTTTTCAGAATGTAGTATGGCCAGTGATTCCCTGCCTCCGGCTCCTAGTAAACCAGACAGGTACTACAGAGTTCCTGAGTCCCACAAGTTCCTTTTCAAGAATCCTGTTGTGGACCCAGAAACAATTTCTCAGGGGCCCAAGGGCATTAAGTCTTCTACTACTAAAAATCCTACCCTTTCTGAAAGAGACTCCAGGGCACTGGACAGAGGGGGTAAAAAGGTTTATACTTCTGCAGCCCTGGCAATCAGGACTTTAAAACTGTCAATTTCATATGCTAAAATATCAACAACATATCATGAGACTGCTTAAACAGAAAATGGTGATTTCTGACTCTGTGGAAAATAAAGATTTACAGGATGTTTTTCTTGTTTCACTGTTGCAGTCATTACATTTGGGTAATCTGGTGGCAGTTTGCCCTCAGTCGGCCTGAATTCCAAAGTCTTGGGTCCTGCGTCGGTTGCAGTCTCCTCTTCCATGACGTCAGGGGTATAAAACATGCAGCCGATGCCATTTTCTTTAGTCTTTCTTGCTGCATGGTGCCCGAAGCAGAAGCATTTCGCAAGTGCCAGTCGGCTGACTCCTGAAATATTCGAGTTTGAGTTTCAGAACCGAAGTCTTCACTAAAGCTAAGTACCCCATTGGGGAAACTTTTTTCTTGCTCCATACCGATGTCAGAAAAAGTTAATAATTGTATTACTTGTGGGAAGCAAATGCCTCATAAGGATTTCCATTTATACTGTATTCCTTGCCTAGGCCCTGATCACAACGTGCCTAGCTGTCGGTTTTGTGCTAGATTTAACCAACGCACTATTAAGCGTCTGTATATCTTTGCATCAAAGTATTTTGGAAAAAGATTTAACTACCCAGAAATGTCGTCTGATAACAATCCGTCTACCAGAGTATATAAAAAACGCAAAGAAAAGGACAGAGAGAGACCGTTGAGGTTCAAAACAGACGATGAAGCTTCTCCTAAGCCAGTCGCCGGTTCTCTGGTACTCAGTGAGGCGCTTTCACAACCCCTGGTACCTGCTACTTTTGAGTCGCAGACCCCTACCGACACCCATGTGGAGTCCAGCATGCCACAAAATACTCAGTTTTGGACCCACTGATGCATCTCCCTTGGATGGGTCCGGAGCCGCTGAGCAGGCATCTGCTTCCGAGGGTGTATTCGGGCCTCAACATTGTATATCAAACCGACGTCATCTGCAAAACCAAAGACAAAAGTAACTTCTAAAACTAAAAAAAAATGACTCATGAGCCAAGTGCACTGGCTTCTATGCCTAAAAAACAGATGATCAAAATGGCTGAAGACCCTGTTACCTTGATCAGGGGTTCCCATCCCCCTCCATATAAGAGGCCTAGGCAAGACACTATGAATCTTCAGATCAGGTTTCTATTTCTTCTGATTCCTCTTCAGATCAGAAATTATCTATACCTCCCTATGAGGATTCTGATGCAGAGGAGTCTATACCATCCACATCACCTCCTGAGGATTATTCATTTGGGGAAACCTTGCATACTTTGAGGGAGCATTTTCATTGGGAGAGTCCAGATATCTCAGAATCAAAAAAGAGGCTCAGCGATTTCCTTCTCCCTCAGCACAGGCCTTTAGCCATACCTCCTGATGTCCTTCAAGGATGCATCTGCAGTCCTTACAAATGGGTTGTCCTGTCATCAGGCAGCCCTTCGGTCGGCCGGATTCCAAAGTCTGGGTCCGGCTTCGGCTGGTGTCGCACTTCACCCGACGTCATCGCTGCAGTTTTTCGGGTATAAAGGCATCAGCCGGCGCCATCTTCCTCAGTCTTTCTTGCCGCGTGGCGAAGCAGAAGCTGTTCGCAAGTGCCGGTTGGTCAGATCCAGAGATTACTACTACCGAATACTACTTCGAAGACTTCTAAAAAGCTAAGTACCCCGTTGGGGACTCTTTCTTGCCTCAGCCGACGTCAGAGAAAGTGAATAACTGTTTATCTTGTGGGAAACAAATACCTTATAAGGATTTCCACTCCTACTGCATACATTGTTTAGGCCCAGACCACGACGTAGCAGCTTGTCTAGCCTGTGCTTCTTTTAACCGACGGACGCTTAGACGTCGGTCGGAGTTTGCTGAACAGATATTCGGCTCTGATTTTGCCTATATTATGCCATCGGATCCTCCGACTACTCAAATTTCCAAAAAACGCAAAGAAAAGGACCGACACTTGCGGTCCGCGGTTTCGGCCGAAACCGCGATTAAGCAAACCGCGAGTGTCTCGGTTTCGGCCGAAACCGAGCAAGCGGTTCTTTCTTCAGCCGAAACCATGCCTTCTACCGAGGCCTCCTCTAACCTGGTAGAATTGGTTTCTGAAATCCAACCTTCTGTTGCGGTTTCTCAGGAATTATCAGACACTATTCCCCTGGATATTTCTACCCCTGCACGTTGGGCTGCTAGGCCTCCAGCAGCCATGTCTATTAAGGCCTTTGCCAGGGCTAAAGCAGCCAAAGTTTCAAAAACGGTGCCTGCCAAACCCCCCTCACACAGGCCCAGCACCAGCTCCCATATGCTTTCCTTGGCTGAGGATCTAATTTCCTTAATTCGTGGATCCCAGCCTCATCCAGACAGGACCTCTCTCCCACCTCCAGAAAAGAGGCCTAGAGCAGAGCCCCCTGAGCCAGTATCCACAGATGATTCCTCTGATGACTCAGAGCATACAGATCCTCCTGAGGCTTCTTATTCCCCTTACGAAGACTCTGATGCTGAAGAGTCCATTCCTTCAGCCTCTCCTCCTGAGGAATTTTCCTTTGGGGAAACTTTGCATGCTATGAGGGAACAATTTCAGTGGCAGGGCCAAGATTTCTCAGACTCCAGAAAAAGGCTTAGAACCTTTCTACATTTGCCACAACATAGGCCTTTAGCCATACCTCCAGTTCTTTCTGTTGTAGATGATGCATTTAATGATGCTTGCACTGCTCCTGACTCATTACCTCCGGCTCCTGCTAAGCCCGATAGGTTCTACAGGGTCCCGGACACTGCTCCCTTTGCAGACCCAGAGACTATCTCCCAGGGCCCTAAAGCTGTTGCAGCTACTTCTACTAAAAAACCCCTCCCCTCTGAAAGGGAATCTAGGTCCTTAGAGATATGGGGTAAAAAAGTTTACACTTCTGCTACTTTGTCAGCAAGGGCTTTGAACTGCCAATTTCATATGTTTCAATATCAAGAGTTTATGCTTGACCAGTTAACTAAAAAGCTGTCCTCTGAAGAATCTTTAGATAAAAAATATGTTCAGGAAATGGTACATAACATACAGCAGGTTAGTAACCATTCTTTAAAATGTGGCTATGATGCACTGGAGGCTTCCTTTAGATCAGCCATGACTGGCACAGTTATCAGGAGACATGCATGGTTGAAAGAACAGGCATTACCAGACCATGTCAAATCAAAGCTTTTGGATGCACCTATGGACAAGGTCAATTTATTTGGTTCCCCTGCACAACAGGTACTAAAAAAGATGGAGGAGAAGGCGAAATCTGTACAAACAGTGAAAGATTTCTTACAGGTACAACCTCCAAGGTTTAGCAGGAATTGGCCCTCCAAGAATTGGTCCTTTCCGGACTCCTCTAAGACACAGAGAGGCAGGAACAGGCGTTCTAGAGGCAGAAACCAATCCAGGGGTGCCTACAGGGGACGCCAGTGGCAAGGTAACAACCAGCGAGGCACAGACGCAGCCACCACCACTACGACAACTCAATCACAGTGACTTGGCAGTGACACCGCCTTCCAGGGAACAACTAGAAGCACCCTTAGGCGGAAAGCTAACCTTATTTTCAAAGAACTGGCATTGCATCACAAGGGAAAAATGGATTTTGCAAAC
Organism: Protopterus annectens; assembly: GCF_019279795.1. Taxonomy (NCBI): domain Eukaryota; kingdom Metazoa; phylum Chordata; order Ceratodontiformes; family Protopteridae; genus Protopterus; species Protopterus annectens. Next base: position 492,846,693 of record NC_056748.1, on the reverse strand, counting down.
TATAGACCAAGGTTACAGGTTCCACTTCCATACTCTACCAGGAAAGAGAGGAATGCCAAACCTACCACCTACTCAAAGGGCAGAAGCTCTAAAGCAAATATCTCAACTATTAAGAATGAGAGCTGTGGAAAAGGTACCATCTATGGAGAAAGGAAAGGGATTTTACTCCAGACTCTTCCTGGTACCAAGAAAAGAAAACAAATGGAGACCTATTCTAGACCTGTCTGCTTTAAACACATTACTCATTGTTCCAAAATTCAAAATGCTGACCCTACAGCAGCTTCTTCCCATGCTGGGCAAGGAGTCTTGGCTGGTAACTCTAGATCTCAAGGAGGCATACCTGCATGTCCCCATTCGACCAATTTGCAGAAGATACCTCAGATTTCTTGCAGGATCAGAGCATTATCAATTTTCAGCATTGCCCTTTGGCTTGTCTACTGCGCCCAGAGTGTTCACGAAATGCCTGGCATCAGTAATTGCTCATTGCAGACTTCAGGGGATCCAAATATATCCCTACCTGGACGACTGCCTGATACAAGCGGACAACAAAAACAAGCTAACAGAAGACTTACAGAGAGTCATTTACCTATTACAAGCCCTGGGATATACAGTCAATATAAAAAAGTCAGGGCTGATTCCATCCCAAAGAATAACCTTTCTGGGTGCAGAGCTGGACACTTCAAAACAAATGGCATTCCTAACTGCAGAAAAGAAAGAGCAGCTACCTCTCTACTTCTTGGCATTAACAAAGCAGAACCATCTAACTGCAAGAAAAGTGCTTCAAGCCCTAGGCTTCATGGCATCCTGCATAATTCTGGTCCCTCATGCCAGACTGCATATGAGAAAGCTACAGTGGTACCTGAAAAATTTGTGGTCCCAACACAAGCACAGCCTAGAAACCAAAATTCCAATAATCCCATGCCTGAAGCAAGAGTTCCTATGGTGGGCCCAGGCCTGTCAATCAAACACAGGATTGCCCTTCTGCAACAGTCAACCAAGCCAAACCAAGCTGGCAGTAAAATTGGCAATCCAGTCATTCAGTCCGTTTCTCCAGGAAGGTCAGTTGATGATAAGGACAGACAACACCACAGTTATGTGGTACATCAACAAACAGGGAGGCACACATTCATATCCTCTATGCTGGCTGGCACTGGACCTATGGGATGTGGCTCTGAGCTACAACATTCAGTTACAAGCAATTTTTGTACCGGGAAAAGAAAACATTCTAGCAGACATATTAAGCAGAACTACCACAGATGCCCACGAATGGATGCTACATCCGGACATCTTCAAAGCCATTACAAGAAAATGGGGATTACCACAAATAGACTTGTTTGCATCCCCACTCAATCATCAGCTCAAGAAATTCTGCACAAGGACATACCACCCACTTGCTTGGAAGGTGGACGCCCTATCTTTCAGTTGGAAAAATCTGACAGCATACGCATTCCCACCTCTTCCTTTGATGCACAAGGTGCTTCTGAAGATCAAAGAGGACCGTCCAAGGATCATTCTAATAGCTCCAGACTGGCCAAGACAACATTGGTACCCACTACTGAGAAGCATGTCTCGGGAACAAATATGGACACTACCCCTGATCCCATTACTGTTAACACAGAACAACTACAACATCCTGCATCCGAACCTGAAAACTCTGCAGCTGACTGCCTGGAACATTACATAAGAGCAATTAACCCAAATTTATCCCAAAGGGTTAAAGACATAATCCTGGAGGCTCGTAGACCTTCAACAAGAAAGAATTATGCAGCAAAGTGGAAAAGATATCTCATTTGGAGTACTGCAAAGGGCAAAGATGTGACACTGGTAAACATAGCCAACATCCTGGAGTACTTGGCAGAGCTCTTCCATACAGGCCTGTCCTATTCCTCCATCAAGATACATGCATCAGCTATTTCAGCAGAATACAGCTTGATCCTCCTGTCTTCTCTCATCCTCTGCTCAGACAGTTTCTGAGAGGAATCAAAAATGTAAAACCTCCTAGGAAACCACCATTGCCAGCATGGGACTTGAACTTTGTGCTAGAAAAATTGACACTTCCCCCTTTCGAACCAGCAGCAACAGCAGAATTGCAATACTTATCCTGGAAGACTGCTTTCCTGCTGGCAATAACTTCAGCAAGAAGGGTCTCTGAACTACAGGCATTAATGGCAGTGCAACCCTTCCTGATCTTCCATCAAGATAGAGTGTCCATGAGAACAAATCCTACATTCATGCCTAAAGTGGTATCCAGCGTGTCATTAAACCAGGCTATCCACCTACCTACATTCTTCCCCAACCCACAGAACAGGGGAGAAAGACTCTTACATACCTTGGATGTACATAGACAATTACGCTACTACCTGGACAGGAGCAAGTCCAATAGAAAACTGACCAGCTTCTGGTAGCATATGCAACAGGAAAGGAAGGAAAACCAATTTCAAAACAGACAATCTCCAAATGGATAGGAAATTGCATTAAATTTTGTTACTCCTACCATGGAAAGAAAACTCCAGAGAACATCAGGCCTCACGCCACAAGGGCTACTGCCACTACCACAGCTTTCTTATGAGGAGTGGCTACTAAGGACATTATAGAGGCTGCTACTTGGACCTCCGTGCATACATTTGCCAGGCATTACAATTTACCTTTATACTCTAGATCCCGAGTAGGTTTTGCCACTGCTGTTTTGCAAGGGATCCTAGCTACACCATAATCTCTACCTTTTTCCTCCTCCCCTAGTTTAGCTATGGTATTCTACCCATTTGTAAGGACTGCAGATGCATCCTTGAAGGACATAGTACAGTTTTGTACCTACCATAAATGTAGATGTCCGATAGGAATGCATCTGCAGTCAGGATTACCCACCCACCTTCCCCTCTGAGGTACTCCTAGGGTATTTGCCATCCTTCAGCTAGCTTGGGGGGGATCTATTATGGTGTATTTGTTTGTATATATGTACATACATGCTTATTTTATGTGTTTGCTCTCTACTTTTTGGAAACATTGGCATTTATCCAAATTTAGCCATCCAAGAGGGCACCTGGCATCTGGGGCAAGAAACACTGAGGAAGATGGCGTTGGCTGATGCCTTTATACCCGAAAAACTGCAGCGATGACGTCGGGTGAAGTGCGACACCAGCCGAAGCCGGACCCAGACTTTGGAATCCGGCCGACCGAAGGGCTGCCTGACGACAGGACAACCCATTTGTAAGGACTGCAGATGCATTCCTATCGGACCTCTACATTTATGGTAGGTACAAAACTGTACTTTTTAGACATTGTGGATGGTGTTTTCGGAGTCAGGTTTGACCCCTGACTCCTTAACTCCGGCTCCCAGCAAGCCTGACAGATATTACAGGGTCTCTGACTCTCATAAATTTTTATTTAGAAACACTGCTGCTGATTCTGAAACTATTTCACAGGGTCCAAAGGGAGTTAAGGCCTCAACACCAAAAAACTCTACCCCTCTGACAGAGATTCAAGGGCACTGGACAGATGGGGAAAAAAGGTTTATACATCTGCAACCTTGGCAATTAGGGCCTTAAACTGTCAATTTCATATGCTCAAGTATCAACATGTTATGGGATTGCTGAAACAGAAAATTATGTTGATTTCTGAATGTGCAGAAAATAAAGAATTGCAGGAATTATTGCATGCAGCTGAACAGGTTGGAAAGCATGCTTTGCAATGTGGTTTTGATTCCTTAGAGGCCTCCTGCAGGGCCACAGTTACTGGATCTGTGATTAGGAGGCATGCCTGGTTAAAGGAACAAAATTTGCCTGATCATGTTAAAGCTAAATTGCTAGATGCACCTTTACAGCATGGTACTCTGTTTGGTATTAAGGCAGACAAGGTTTTAAAGAAAATGGAAGACAAAGCTAAGTCTATGCAGACTGTAAAAGACTTCTTACAAGTGCAGCCACCAAGATTGAGTAGACACTGGCCTACAAAAAATTGGTCCTTTCCTGTGTCAGAGCTCAAAGGGGCAAATCCAGATGCCCTAAGTCTTCCAGATACCAGGCCCATGAGTCATACAGGTCAAAGCAATGGGGTGCTTCTACCTCCAAATCTGGAGGAGATAAAGGGCAAACCTACAGAAAACAGTCCCAATGACTTCGCTCTGCCTGCACCAAGCACTTACCTTTTAGCAGCACCCATAGGGGGAAAATTAGCACTTTTTGTTCAAAATTGGCAGTTAACCCAGGACAAGTGGGTGCTAAACATAGTATCACAGGGATACAGATTTAATTTCCATACTCTGCCAAGCGCAAACGGTTGGCCAGATCTGCCAAAAAAACAATAGGCAGAGGCACAGAAACCGGTTACGTCCCTCATGGATATGGGGGCCATTCATACAGTACCAGAACAGGAAAAGGACAAGATTTTTTACTCGACTGTTATTGTTACCCAGAAAAGACAAGGCCTGGTGGCCAATACTGTATTTATCGATTTTGAACATATACCTGGACACTCCAAAATGCTCACGTTGCAGCAACTTCTGCCCATGCTGGGTAAGAATGCTTAGCTGGTGACTTTAGACCTAAAAGAGGCATACCTGCATGTCCCAATAAGACAGTCGTGCAGAAGATACCTCAGATTCAAGGCTGGCTTAATGCATTACCAATTCTCTGCACTGCCCTTTGGCTTATCTACTGCGCCCAGGGTCTTTACAAAGTGCCTGGCACCAGTAATTGCGATGTCCTTCAAGGATGCATCTGCAGTCATCACATATGGGTTGTCCTGCCTCATGCAGCCCTTCGGTCGGCCGGATTCCAAAGTCTGGGTCCGGTGTCGGTTGATGTCGCACTTTCCCCGACGTCAGAGTGCCTGGGGTATAAAAGCATCAGCCGACGCCATCTTCCTCAGTCTTTCTTGCTGCGTGGTGCCCGAAACAGAAGCAGTTCGCAAGTGCCGGTCGGCCAGCTCCTGTAATTCAGCTACCGAAGACTTCAAAAAGCTAAGTACCCCGTTGGGGCTTCTTTCTTGCCTCAGCTGATGTCAGATAAAGTTAATAATTGTTTAACTTGTGGGAAACAAATACCTCATAAGGATTTCCACTCTTACTGCCTACCCTGTCTAGGCCCAGACCACGATGTCTCGGCCTGTTCAGTCTGTGCTTCCTTCAACTGACGCACTCTTAGATGTCGGGCGGAGTTTGCAGAGGAATTTTTGGGGGCTAGTTTTTCGTATAAGATGCCGTCGGAGACTCCGACTTATCATTTAGTTAAACGGAAGGACAAGGACTGACACGTGGGCCGCGGTTTCGGCGGAAACCACGGCCAGGCCTACCGCGAGTGTCTCGGCTGAAATAGAGTCCTTGGTACTTCCAATTACCGAAACCGCTCAACCGACTACCTCGGTCCCGGAGGCCCCGGCTGAGTCTGTTATTGAATTTCCAACAGAAACTGGTGTCCTGGAACCTTCCGACACCATTCCTTTAGACAAATCTACACCAGCACGTGGTGCAGCCAGGCCTCCTGCATCCATGTCCATTAAAGCATTCTCCAGGGCTAAAGCTGCTAAACTCTCAAAAGCTTTGCCTCCCAAGGTAATCCCTCAGAGACCCTCTACTGGTTCACAGATTCTAAGCTTAGCAGAGGATCTTATCCCCTTAATTAGGGGCTCTCAACCTCATCCGGACAGGGGCTCTCAACTTCCTCCAGACAAAAGGCCCAGGGTTGAGCCCTCTGATCCCCACTCCTCAGATGAGGCCTCTGATGGCTCTACTCTCTCGGACCACCAGGAGGAGGCTTTTTCGGCCTACGAGGATTCTCATGCAGAGGAATCTATTCCCTCGGCCTCCCCTCCTGAAGAGTTTTCCTTTGGGGAGACACTACACACCATGAGAGAGCATTTCCAATGGCAGGGCCAGGAATTCTCTGATTCCAGGAAAAGATTAAGGACCTTTTTACATTTGCCTCAGCATAGGCCTTTAGCTATTCCTCCTGTTTTGAATGTCATTGATGATGTGTACTCTGACTCTAGTACAACCCCTGATTCTCTCCCTCCGGCTCCTGCCAAACCCGATAGGTACTACAGGGTCCTGGACTCGCATATTTACCTTTACAAGGCCCACTCTGCTGATCCAGAAACTATTTCCCAGGGCCCTAAAGGGGTGGCAGCTGCCACTGCTAAAAATCCTCTCCCCTCTGAAAGGGAGTCCAGAGCTTTAGAGAGATGGGGTAAAAAAGTGTATACTTCTGCTACTCTTTCTATGAGGGCATTAAATTGTCAATTTCATATGATACAGTACCAAGAGTATTTGTTAGATGAATTGCATAAAAAACTGTCTTCACCTGATCCCCTAGACAGCAAGTCACTTCAGGATCTAGTACATAACTCACAACAGGTTAGTAACCATTTCTTGCAATGTGGTTATGATGCATTGGAAGCTTCATGTAGGTCAGCTATGACTGGCGCAGTCATACGTAGGCATGCTTGGCTGAAGGAACAATCTCTGCCAGACCATGTTGAAGCAAAGCTGCTGGATGCTCCTCTGGAAAAGCAAAAGTTATTTGGCTCCACGGCTCAGGAGGTCCTAAAGAAATTTGAAGAAAAGGCAAAATCCGTACAAACAGTCAAGGATTTTCTCCAAGTACAACCACCAAGATTCGGCAGGAATTGGCCTTCCAAGAATTGGTCCTTTCCAGACACAGAGAGGTTTCAGAGAGGCAAGAACAGGCGTGCCAGAGGTAGAGGGCAAGCTAGAGGCTCCTACAGAGGACGTCAATGGCAGCCTCCGAACCAGAGAGGTAATGCAGGACCTTCAGCTGCTGCACAAGGACAGGCTCAATGACTTTACTTTGACACCGCCAACCAGGGCTCAGTTAGAAGCACCTTTGGGCGGAAAGCTTTCTTTATTCTCAGAAAATTGGCACAGTATTACAAGGGACAAATGGACACTTCAAATAATAGACAAAGGATACAGGTTTCATTTCCACACATCACCAAAAATAAAGGGCATGCCAGACCTGCCACCGAATCAAAGGGCAGAGGCTTTGAAACAAATTTCCAGCTTAATGCAAATGAAAGCTATAGAAAAGGTTCCTCTCTCAGAACAAGGCCAAGGATTTTATTCCAGACTATTCCTTGTTCCAAGAAAAGAAAACCATTGGAGGCCTATTCTCGACTTGTCCGCACTGAATACTTATCTCATTGTGCCAAAATTTCAAAATGCTGACTCTGCAGCAGCTCCTTCCCATGCTGGGCAAGGGGTCTTGGCTGGTAACTCTAGACCTCAAGGAGGCATACCTGCATGTCCCTATCAGACTAAGTTGCAGAAGACACCTCAGATTTCTTGCAGGGTCAGAGCATTATCAATTCTCAGCCTTGCCCTTTGGCTTATCTACTGCGCCCAAAGTATTCACGAAATGCCTGGCATCAGTAATTGCACACTGCAGACTTCAGGGGATTCAAATATACCCATATCTGGACGACTGCCTTATACAAGCGGACAGCCAACAAACTTTGGTAAAACACTTGAATTATGCTATCCACCTACTTCAGGCCTTGGGACATAGTCAACTTTCACAATCAAGACTTGTTCCATCCTAAAGAATAACCTTTCTGGGTGCAGATCTACATACAACCACCCAAATGGCCTTCCTCACAGAAGAAAAGCAAAATCAACTACCAGATTACTTCAAAAACCTGACAAGACAAACCCAGCTGACTGCAAGGGAAATCCTGCAGGCCCTGGGTTACATGGCTTCTTGCATCCTTCTGATTCCGCAAGCAAGACTACATATGAGGAAACTACAATGGTGCCTAAGGAGTTTATGGACTCAGCACAGTCACAGCCTGGAAACTTTGATACCACTCATTCCATGCCTTCAAAAGGAATTTCTGTGGTGGGCTCAAGCAAGCCAGTCACAGGGGTCTGCCTTTCAGCAAACCATTACAACAGAGGCTTCAGACCACGGATGGGGCGCGCACATGGAGGGCAGATGCATTCAAGGTCTATGGTCACAAAAAGAGCTACGCATGCACATAAACCAAAAGGAAATGCTGGCAGTGATACATGCAGTCGAAGCCTTCAAACCCTGTCTGCATCATGGCCATCTGCTAATAAGGACAGACAACACCACGGTTATGTGGTACATAAACAAGCAAGGAGGCACCCATTCCTATCCTCTTTGCAGGCTGGCAATGAATCTATGGGAACTTTCCTTGAAACTCTGTATACAGCTACAATCCCAGTTTGTGCCAGGGAAAGACAATATACTGGCGGACAGCTTAAGCAGAAATATCATGGATGCACACGAATGGATGCTGCACTCAGACATCTTTCTACAGATAACACAATCATGGGGGATGCCGGACTTAGATCTCTTTGCCTCCCCCCACAATCATCAACTGAAGAAATTCTGCTCAAGGACATATACCACCCACAAGCATGGAAAGTGGACACCCTCTCTTTCAGCTGGAGAACTCTAACAGTGTATGCATTTCCACCTCTCCCATTAATGACCAAGGTTTTAGTGAAGATCAGGACAGAGCAGCCAAAAGTGATTCTGATAGCTCCGGACTGGCCAAGACAGCACTGGTACCCACTGTTAAAGAGCCTGTCACGCACAAAACCATGGCCTCTTCCTCTATGGCCATTTCTACTGACACAGCACAATTACAAAACTCTGCATTCCAACCTGAAAACCTTGCAACTAACAGCCTAGAAAATACCTTGACTCCTCCTCAGGACGAGCTATCCCAGAGAGTGAAAGATATTATTATGGAAGCTCACCGGCCTTCCACAAGAAAGGCATATTCAGCAAAATGGAAAAAAATTCACATTTGGAACACCACAAAGGGTCTAGATGCGACAGTGATGAACATGGCACATATCCTGGAATACTTGGCAGAAATGTTCCACAATGGTCTGTCTTACTCTTCCATTAAAATTCATGCTTCAGCAATTTCAGCAGAGTACAATACTGATCCACCTGTCTTCTCTCATCCTCTCTTAAGACAGTTTCTAAGAGGAATCAAAAACATCAATCCTCCAAGGAAACCACCACTACCTACTTGGGACCTTAACTTTGTGTTGGAAAAACTAACACTGCCTCCCTTTGAACCAGCAGCATCTGCAGAACTACAGTTCCTGTCTTGGAAGACTGCTTTCCTTCTGGCCATAACCTCAGCAAGAAGAGTATGTGAGTTACAGGCCCTTATGGCAGCACAGCCATTCCTTATAATTTCATCAGGACAGAGTTTCATTGAGAACCAATCCTACATTTATGCCAAAGGTAGTATCCAGGGTTTCATTAAATCAAGCTATTCACTTGCTTACCTTCTTTCCAAATCCACAAAACAAAGGGGAGAAACTTCTGCACACCCTGGACATACACAGACAGTTGCGCTACTACTTGGACAGAACTAAAGGTTACAGAAAAACTGACCAGCTGTTGGTAGCATATGCTGCTGGTACACAAGGAAAAGCAATTTCCAAACAGACAATTTCAAAATGGATAGGGAATTGCATTCGTTTTTGTTACTCCTTTCATGGAAAAGCTGTGCCAGCTAACATTAGACCTCATTCCACGAGAGCCACAGCCACCTCCACAGCCTTCTTAAGAGGGGTGGCTACCAAGGACAGTTTAGAAGCTGCTACATGGAGCTCCGTGCATACATTTTCCAAGCATTACAATTTACCTTTATATTCCAGATCCAGAGCAGGCTTTGCTACGGCAGTCCTGCAGGGCATTTTAGCTACACCATCCTTTACATAGTTTCTCCACCCCCAGATTGGCTATGGTATTCTACCCATATGTGATGACTGCAGATGCATCCTTGAAGGACATAGTACAGTTTTGTACCTACCATAAATGTAGATGTCCGATAGGTATGCATCTGCAGTCAGGTTTACCCTCCCTCCTTCCCATCTGTGGTATTTCTTGGGTACTTACCCCTCTTATAGCTAGCTGGGGGGATCTATTATGGTGTATTTGTTTTTATATTATTGTGCATGTTTGGATTTTTTAATGCATCTCTCCAAATTTAGCCTTCCTTAGAGGGCACTTGGCATCTGGGGCAAGAAAAACTGAGGAAGATGGCGTCGGCTGATGCTTTTATACCCCAGGCGCTCTGACGTCGGGGAAAGTGCGACATCAGCCGATGCCGGACCCAGACTTTGGAATCTGGACGACCGAAGGGCTGCCTGAGGCAGGACAACCCATATGTGATGACTGCAGATGCATACCTATCGGACATCTACATTTATGGTAGGTACAAAACTGTACTTTTTGCAGTCAAAGAAGTATTCAAATATATCCTTACTTGGACGACTGTCTCATTCAAGCAGATAACAAGGACACTCTTCTACGACACCTGGCATTTGTGAAAAGGCTTCTTACATGACTAAGGGTACACAATAAATGAAAAGAAATCACAACTGGTACCCTCTCAAAAGATGACATTCCTGGGTGCAAGCTTGAATACAACTGCCCAGATGGCTTACCTCACGCCAGACAAAGGCACCTGACTACTTATTTCAAACTGATGGCAGCAAAAACCCAGTCTTCTGTAAGACAAATCCTGCAGGCTCTGGGCGTCATGGCATCCTACTAATTCCATATGCAAGACTGCATATGAGGAAACTTCAGTGGTACCTAAAAAGTTTATGGAGTCAACATTCACACAGTGTGGAAACAATGATTCCTCTCATTCCGTGCCTGCAACAGGAGTTTCTATGGTGGGCAAAGGCCTGTCACCAAAACACGGGACGGCCCTTCACTCTACCCCCTGCCAGCCAAACCTTAACAGATGCATCAGATTATGCCTGGGGGGCCCACATTGTAGGAAGATGCATTCAGGGCATACGGGCACCAAATCTAATGCATCTACATATCAACCAGAAAGAGATGCTAGCTGTTCAAAATGCCCTAACAGCCTTCAAGGACTTACTTCATCCACGACTACTACTGATAGACTTGCAACACCACAGTCGTGGTATATAAACAAGCAAGGGTGCACACACTCATACCCCTTTGCAGATTAGCCATGGCACTGTGGGACACAGCTTTGACCTACCAAATACATCTTCAAGCTCAATTCCTGCCAGGAAAACAAAACACACTGGCAGACGATTTAAGCAGAAACCTTATGGATCCTCACAAGTGGAAACTAAATCCACAAGTCTTCAGCATGATAACAGAGAAATGGGGGAGCCCGGACATAGATCTGTTTGCCTCCCCTCACAATTATCAACTGAAAATATTCTGCAGAAGTACTTTTCACAGACAAGCATGGAGAGTGGAAGCCCTATCCTTCAGTTGGAAAAAAACTATCAGTTTACGCCTTTCCTCTGCCTCTTCTACCCAAGATCCTCCTAAAAGTCAGACAAGAGAAGCCAAAAATATTAATTGCCCTGGACTGGCCCCACCAATACTGGTACCCAATCCTAAGGAACTTGTGAATACCCAGCTTGGAACTTGCCTCAAAAACCACAACTACTGTCCCAGCAAAACAATCAGATCCTGCACAGTCAACTGCAGACTCTGAACCTGGCAGCATGGCTAATCTTGTAATCATACAAATGACCACTCTCAGTAAAGCTGTGATGGATGTCATTTTGGAAGCCAGAAGGCCTAGTACTAGAAAATCTTATGCTGACAAATGGAAGAGAATTCTGTGTTTGGAATCAAGGACAAGGAACTGATACAGCAGAACCACATATTCCTCAGATATTACAATACTTAACTGAGATGCTTGACAAAGGCCCGTCTTTCTCATCAATCAGAATCCATGCCCCTGCCATTTTGGCTCATTACAATACAGAGCCACCAATCTTTTCTCATCCTTTACTAAAGGAGTATCTTAGAGGAGCCAAAACTGTAAGGCCTCCTAGAAGATCACCATTACCAGCATGGGACCTCAATTATGTGTTGGAAAAGCTCACCCTGCCTCCATTTGAACCAGCTGCTACCGCTGATATAAAGTTCTTATGGAAGACAGCTCTGCTACTAGCAATTACTTCAGCAAGAAGAGTTTCAGAGCTACAGGCCTTCAAGGCTGGACTGCCTTTTATCATATTTTACCCAGACGGGGCATCTCTGAGGACAATTACTACTTTTATGCCTAAGGTCGTTTCCATTGTGCCTCTTAACCAAACAATTCACCTGCCAACTTTTTATCCAAATCCGCAGAACAAAGGGGAAAGAATTCTGCATTCCTTGAACGTACACAGACAGCTAAGATTGTACTTGAGCAGGACTAAAGCTCTAAGAAAAACTGTGCAATTACTAGTGACATATGCTGCAGAATCAGAAGGAATGGCTATTTCAAAGCAGATAATTTCAAAGTGGATAAGCTATTGCATCCGTTTCTGCTACTTATACCATGGCAAACCTGTGCCCAAGGGCATTAAGTCTCACTCCACCAGAGCTGCAGCGACTTCAGCAGCCTTTCTCAGAGGAGTACCAACCAAGGACAATGTTAGTGTTTCACTGTTGCAGTCATTACAATTGGGTTATCCTGCTGGCAGGCTACCCGCAGTCGGCCTGAATTCCAAAGTCTAGATCCGGCGTCTGTTGTTGTCGCCTCCTCCCTGATGTCAGTGCGCCAGGGGTATAAAAGATGCAGCAGACGCCATTTTCTTCAGTCTTTCTTGCTGTGCGGTGCCCGAAGCAAAAGCAGTTTGCAGGTGACGATCGGCCGACTCCTGAGATTTTCGTGTTCGAATTTCAGATCTGAAGTCTTCATTAAAAGCTAAGTACCCTGTTGGGGAAACTTTTTTCTTGCTCCAGACCGATGTCAGAAAGTTAATTGTATTTCTTGTGGGAAGCAAATACCTCATAAGGACTTCCATTCTTACTGTATTCCTTGACTAGGCCTTGATCACGACGTTGCTAAGTGTCGTTTTTTTGCTAGATTTAACCAACGCACTATTAAGCGTCGGTCCGATTTTGCATTTCATTATTTTGGCAGAAGATGTAATTCTACAATGTCGTTGGATAGCCATCCGACTACTGCAATTCAAAAGAAACGCAAAGAAAAAGAGGCCGACAGGCATCTGAAGTCCAAAACTAATTAGGCTTCTAAGCCAGTCGCCGGTTTGCCGATCTCAGTGAGGCGCTTTCGCAGCCCCTGACGCCCACTACTTTAGAGCCGCAGGCCACTTCCGACTCCCACATGGAGCCGACTAGGCCGCTGGATACTCAAGGTATTGGAACCTCAGAAACTATTCCCTCAGATGGGTACGGAGCCGCTGAGCAGGCATCGGCTTCTGAGGGCGTTTTCAGGCCTACACAGTTGTATGTTAAAACAACTTCAGCTTCAAAGGCAAAGACTAAAACACCTCAAGACAAAGAAACAAGTGCAACAGCCCCATGGACAGGCCTCCATGCCTAAAAAACAGGTGCTCAAAATGGCCGAAGACCTAATTACTTAGATCAGGGGTTCCCATCCCCCTCCTGATAGCAAGCGACAGAATATGAATTTTCAGATCAAGTTTCCATTTCTTCTGATTCCTCTTCTGATTAGGAATGCTGTCTTCCTCCCTATGAGGATTCTGATGCTCAAGAATCTATCCCATCAGCCTCTCCTCCTGAGGATTATTCTTTTGGGGAAACTCTGCATACCATGAGGGAGTATTTCCACTGGGAGAGCCAAGATTATTCAGAATCTAAGAAAAGGCTCCGAGACTTCCTTTTACTACCTCAGCACAGACCCCTTGCTATTCCACCTGTTAGACAATGTAGATGTGTTTTCAGAGTCCAGTCGGACTCCTGATTTTTTACCTCCAGCTCCTGTTAAGCCAGACAGATACTACAGGATTCCTGATTCACATAAATTTCTTTTTAAGAACCCTGCTGCTGACCCAGAAACTATCTTTCAGGGTCCCAAAGGGGTCAAGGCTTCCACCGCAAAAAACCCTACCCCCTCTGACAGGGATTCTAGGGCACTGGACAGATGGGGAAAAAAGATTTACACTTCTGCTACCTTGGCTATAAGGGCTTTAAATTGTCAGTTTCATATGCTTAAATATCAGCAATATATTATGTCACTGCTTAAACAGAAAATGTTGATAAATTCTGAATGTGCAGAAAACAAAGAAATGCAGGATTTATTGCATGCAGCTGAACAAGTGGGAAAACATACTTTGCAATGTGGTTTTGATTCTCTGGAGGCCTCCTGCAGGGCCGCTGTTACAGGTTCTGTCATTGAGGCATGCTTGGTTAAAGAAACAGAATATCCCTGATCATGTTAAAGCAAAATTATTAGATGCTCCATTACAGCATGATACCTTGTTTGGTGTTAAAGCAGAAGAGATGTTGAAGAAAATGGAGGACAAAGCTAAATCTATGCAAACAGTCAAGGATTTCTTACAGGTGCAGCCTCCAAGATTTAGCAGGCACTGGCCTACAAAGAACTGGTCCTTTCCAGTGTCAGACAGGCCACGAAGAGGCAGATACAGATGCCCTAGAGGCAGATCCCAGCCCCAAAGCTCATACAGGTCTAAACAATGGGGTGCTTCTACCTCCAGAAGTGGAGAAGACAAATCACAGCTATACAGGAAACAGTCCCAATGACTTACCCCTTCCTGCGCCAAGCACTTATCTTCTGGCAGCACCTTTAGGGGGAAAACTAGCACTTTTTTCACAAAATTGGCACGTAATAACCCAGGACAAATGGGTCTTGGATATAGTGTCACAAGGCTACAGGTTTCACTTTCACACCCTGCCAAGGGCAAACGGTTTGCCAGACCTGCCAAAAAATCAATGGCCAGAGGCACAAAAGGCAAGTGTCATCCCTCATGGACATGAGGGCCATTCGGCAAGTACCACAGCAAGAGCAGGGACAAGGATTTTGCTCAAGGCTATTTTTGGTGCCCAGAAAGGACAAAGCCTAGAGACCAATACTGGACCTATCTATCCTAAACTCATATCTGGATATTCCAAGATTCAAAATGTTGACTCTGCAGCAGCTTCTGCCCATGCTGGGCAAGAAGGCTTGGCTTGTGACTTTAGACCTAAAAGAGGCATACCTGTATGTCCCAATCAGACAATCATGCAGAAGATACCTCCGATTCATGGCTGGCTCAATGCACTACCAATTCTCTGCACTACCCTTTGGCTTATCTACTGCGCCCAGGGTTTTCACAAAATGCCTGGCTCCAGTAATTGCATTTTGCAGACAGAGGAATACAAATATATCCTTACTTGGACGACTGCCTTATTCAAGCAGAGAACAAGGACATTCTACTACAGCATCTGGCATTTGTAAAAAGATTACTAACATGCCTAGGGTACACAGTAAACGAAAAGAAATCAAAACTAGTACCCTCTCAAGAGGTAATATTCCTGGGTGTAAGCTTAAATACAACTGCCCAGATGGTTTATCTCACGCCAGACAAACAAAGGCAACTGACTATTTCAAAATGTTGGCAACAAAGACCCAGTTATCTGCAAGAAAAATTCTGCAGGCTTTGGGCTTCATGGCATCCTGCATTCTGCTAATTCCATATGCAAGACTGCATATGAGGGAACTTCAGTGTTATCTAAAAAGTGTTTGGACTCAACATTGCCACAGCCTGGAAACAATAATTACACTCATTCCCTGCCTGCAACAGGAGTTTCGATGGTGGGCAAAGGCCTGTCACCAAAAGAAGGGACAGCCATTCGCTTTACCCACAGCCAGGCAGATGTTAACAACCGATGCATCAGATTATGCCTGGGGGGCCCACATGGCAGAAAGATGTATTTAGGGCATGTGGTCCGCAAGCCAGATGCATCTACGTATCAACCAAAAAGATGCTAGCTGTTCAGAATGCCCTGACAGCCTTCAAGGATCTACTTCACCCTGGACAACTACTGATAGACGGACAATACTACAGTCATGCGATACATAAACAAGCAGGGAGGCACTCATTCCTACCCCCTATGCAGACTAGCCATGACTCTGTGGGACACAGCATTGACTTAAGTACATCTGCAAGCACAATTCCTGTCAGGAAAAATAAATATTCTGGCAGATGAACTAAGCAGAAACCTCATGGATCCCTACGAGTGGAAATTGGATCCGCAAGTCTTCAGCATAACAAGGAATTGGGGATGCCCGGACATGGATCTATTTGCCTCCCCTCACAACTGCCAACTGCAGAGATTCTGCACAAGGACTTATCACAAGCAAGCATGGAAAGTGCATGCTCTGTCTTTCAGCTGGAAAAATTTTACAGTATATGCCTTTCCTCCACTTCCTCTCCTCCCCAAGGTACTCCTAAAAGTCAAATACCAACAAATGGAGAAGCCAAAAAAGGAGAAATTATGCTGACTGTCCAGAGTATAGTCACGTTTCCACACAATCACATTTTTTACATCCACAAATCTGGCCAACGGTGTGGTTTTAGATCCTTCTGCTGATACTATGGGCCTGAAGGGCGGGGTCTGCACTATTCTTGTGTATTTTCGGTATACCGAAAATAACTGGTATTTTAGGTTTGTTTATTTTTAAAAAGGAAAACATTTTTTCATCTGACAGTTCCAATTACCATATCCTCTAGCACCATATCTATCTTTCTGTAGGCTAGATTGATCTCATTTCTAGAGACTACTCTATATTTGATTTCATTCATCAATATCTCATTCATTTTTCCTTCATATTCCATCACATCCATTATTACCACTCCCCCACCCTTGTCTTGTCATCGTTGGCCAGATATGTGGATGTAAAAAATTTGATTGTGTGGAAACGTGATTATATACTCTGGACAGTCAGCATCATTTTTCCTTTTTTGGCTTCTCCATTTGTTGCTATTTGGTATTTTTTGAGGAAGTTGGCCGTTTGTGACTTTTTTGGTTTTGTTTTGCGGCATGGAGAAGGAGATGCAGACTGGTAATGAAGACTGTAGCCAGACGAGGAAGCTTATAGGGCAACTTACAGCCTTAGTTGATTTGACGCCCTTATGCGAGTCCATGGTGAAACGTGCGCACCAACCGGAAGTGAAGGAAGGTAGCAACGATCTGGGGGCACGTCAACAGCAGCAGAAGCAGAAAAGACAATGCTTTGGCGTTGAATGAGCGAATGCGTTTGGAGATGAACCGAATGGTTTTACTTTCGACCCAGCAGCTACACCGGGGATTTTTCAGGAGGATGATAACGAAGACACTGTGGATATTTTTAGTACGGAAACTGCACAACAAGGGCGGTCACAACAAGGTACTGTTCACATCTCCAAATCACAGGAGATGACTAACTGGCTCAAAGAACAATATAATTTTAAGTTTAGTGATGGTAACCATCGACAGGTTACTAACACAGATTCTTTTTGCAAAAAGATTGAAAATGTTTCAAAATTGATGTATAAATATAAGTCCATTGTTATTGAAAACGGTTATTTGAAAGAATGTTTGAATCGTAACATAGTCCCCAAAGGACTACGTACATGGAAGTACCCTAACAATGTACAAACAGGGACAATTTTTCATAAGGAACTTAAAGTTTTTAATAAATGTGGTTTGGAAATAGTTAGGTGTATTATTGAAGAGAATGATAGGAATTTGGAAATTATCCATGAGCAAATTAACGTTTTAGATACTCACATAAAGGAAGATTTAATTTTTGGTATCAGAAGAGAGACAAAAATATTCTGAATTGAAGGAAGACATTGACCAAAAGTGTAGGGGGTTGGTAGAAAGGAAAATGGAAAAGTTAAGAAGGGACATTATGGAATATGAGAATGATGTCAGTTACCCAAAACCAGTCAGCAGTAGAAATCATTCATATAAAAATTACAACAAATATAAGGGAGAAGGAGGACACAGTACAGGGGTAAATCAAAAGGAGTCCTATAGAGATGTATACAATTATGATTATGACACTGATTTTCCACCATTAGAGAGGCAAGAAAGAGGATACAGTCCAAATGGTAGAGACAATGGAAATTTTTACAAGAGGGGGGGGACAAGAGGAAGGGGAAAATACATACAATAGACTCCCTGACCTGTAATGTACCCACTATGACCAATGTTATTGAAAAAGTGGGTAACAAATATACATTGAATGGCTTTACCATATACAATTTCAGTAGTATAGAACTCAAAAGTGAACATTTTACTTTATTGGAAAGGGGATTTAAGTTCATCCCACTAGTTAAAGGGAACAGGGTTCAAACATTATTGGATATAAAACTCTTCCTAAGAAAAATGAACTTAGAATTATTATTTCGGAAGGAAGAATATGGTATAGACAGAAACAATATTTACATAACAGAAGAACAAAGAACACTAAAGAATAAATCTGTGTTTAATCCACCCATTCATGCACAACTAAAAAACTTTGAAAGTGTAATGGAAGAGGCAATTAAAAGAGTAGACAAAAGGGTAAGATATAAGAACAATTTGGATATAGAAGAAAAAAAGAAATTGGAAGAATTAAGATATAATGAAGGAATTAGAGTTATGAAGCCTGACAAGGGTGGGGGAGTGGTAATAATGGATGTGATGGAATATGAAGGAAAAATGAATGAGATATTGAATGAA
Organism: Protopterus annectens; assembly: GCF_019279795.1. Classification (NCBI taxonomy): domain Eukaryota; kingdom Metazoa; phylum Chordata; order Ceratodontiformes; family Protopteridae; genus Protopterus; species Protopterus annectens. The sequence goes on along the minus strand of NC_056748.1, from coordinate 492,828,220 downwards.
ATCAAATATAGAGTAGTCTCTAGAAATGAGATCAATCTAGCCTACAGAAAGATAGATATGGTGCTAGAGGATATGGTAATTGAAACTGTCATAGATGAAAAAATGTTTTCCTTTTTAAAAAGAAACAAACCTAAAATACCAGTTATTTTCGGTATACCGAAAATACACAAGAATATGGCAGACACCCCCTTCAGGCCCATAGTATCAGCAGAAGGATCTAAAACCACACCGTTGGCCAGATTTGTGGATGTAAAAAATTTGATTGTGTGGAAACGTGATTATACTCTGGACAGTCAGCATCATTTCTCCTTTTTGGCTTCTCCATTTGTTGGTATTTGGTATTTTTTGAGGAAGTTGGCCGTTTGTGACTCCTAAAAGTCAGACAAGAGAAGCCAAAAATGATACTGATTGCCCCAGACTGGCCCCGCTAGCACTGGTACCCAATCCTAAGGAACTTGTCTCAATACCCAGCCTGGACATAACCTCAAATTCCTCACTTACTATCCCAACACAACAATCAGATCCTGTACAGCCAACTGAAGACCTTAAATCTGGCAGCATGGCGCATAATGTAGTCATTCAAAACACACCTCTCTCTAAAGCAGTGATGGATGTTATTTTGGAGGCCAGGAGGCCTAGTACCAGAAAATCTTATGCTGAAAAATGGAAGAGATTCTGTGCTTGGAACCAGGCACAAGGGATTGACACGACTGTACCAAATATTCCTTAGATTTTGCAATATTTAACTGAGATGCTGGACAAAGTCCTATCCTTTTCATCAATTAAGATTCATGCCTATGCCATTTCAGCTCATTACAATACAGAGCCACCTATTTTTTCTCATCCTTTATTAAGGCAGTACCTCAGAGGAGCCAAAAACTTAAGGCCTCCAAGGAGATCACGAATACCTGCATGGGACCTCAGTTATGTCTTGGACAAACTCACCCTGCCTCCTTTTGAGCCAGTCGCTACAGCTGATATAAATATTTTATCACGGAAAACAGCCCTGCTCCTAGCAATAACCTCTGCAAGACGAGTGTCAGAGCTACAGGCACTCATGGCTGTGGAACCTTTTATCATTTTCCATCCAGATAGGGTGTCTGTAAGGAGAAACCCGACATTTATGCCTAAGGTAGTGTCCAGTGTGGCCCTTAACTAAACTATTCATTTGCCTACCTTTTACCTAAACCCACAGAATAAGGGTGAGAGACTTCTGCATTCTTTAGACATACACAGACAGGTGTGCTTCTACTTGGACAGAATCAAAGCTTTCAGAAAGACTGAGCAATTACTAGTGGCATATGCTCAGGATCACAAGGAAAGGCTATTTCAAAGCAGACTGTTTCAAAGTGGATAGGCCACTGCATTCATTTCTGCTGCTCACAACATGGCAAATCAGTGCCTAAGGGCATTAGGCCACATTCAAGCAGAGCAGCAGCCACTTCAGCAGTCTTCCTCAGAGGAGTACCAACCAAAGACATTTTAGAGGCTGCAACCTGGATTTCAGTGCACACTTTTACAATGTACTATCACTTACCACTCTACTCTAAATCCAGGGCAGGCTTTGCCATTGCAGTTCTGCAGGGCCTCATAGCCGCTCCAAATCCTTTTTAGCTCCAGTCTCCCAACCTTAGCTTTGGGATTCAACCCAATTGTAATGACTACAACCGTGAAACACGATGAACATAGCACAGTTGTGTACTTACCATAAATGTAGATGTTCGAGTGTATTCACTGTTGCAGTCCAGGTTACCCTCCCACCATTCCCCTTATCTTTGCTGAAGTTTATCTGTACTTCGCTATTCTGTACAACCTATGTGGTGTATTTGCTTATAGATGGAAAAATTTACCAACCATGCATGCTTTATTGACATATTTTTAGCCTACCCTTTTGGGGGCACCTGACATCTGGGGCAAGAAATACTGAAGAAAATTGCGTCAGCTGCATCTTTTATACCCCTGGCGCATTGACGTCCGGGAGGAGGCGACAGCAACCGATGCCGGACCTAGACTTTGGAATTCAGGCCGACTGCGGGTAGCCTGCCGCAGGGTAACCCAATTGTAATGACTGCAACAGTGAATACACTCGAGCATCTACATTTATGGTAAGTACACAACTGTACTTTCTAGAGGCTGCTACTTGGAGTTCTGTTCACACCTTTACAAAGCATTACCATTTGCCTCTCTACTTTAAGTCCAGGACATTCTTTGCCACTGCAGTGCTGCATGGCCTTATTGTGTCTCTCCTAATGCTGTTTAGCTCCAGCCACCAAGTCATAGCTTTAGGATTCTACCCAAATGTAATGACTGCAACAGTGAGACACGAAGAACATAGTACAGTTGTGTACACTTACCATAAATGTAGATGTTCGAGTGTATTCACTGTTGCAGTCCAGGTTATCCTCCCGCCCATCCCCCTGTCATTCTACAGTTTATCTTTCCTTCTCCGTCTTCAACCTATGTGGTGTATTTGTTTGTAGATGAAGGTTAAAGTTTATATTGATGCATGTGTGTATATATATATATATATATATATATATATATATATATATATATTTATAATATTGCAACCTTTTTGGGGGCAAAAAAAACCTAAAGAAAATGGCGTTGGCTGTATGTTTTATACCCCTGATGACCTGATGTCATGGAAGAGAAGACAGCAACTGACGCAGGACCCAAGACATTGGAATTCAGGCCGACTGAGGGCATCCTGCCAGCAGATTAACCAAATGTAATGACTGCAACAGTGAATACACTCGAACGTCTACATTTATGCTAAGTGTACACAACTGTACTTTCTGCAAATCCCAAGGGCCTTATCAGGACCCACTTGAGGAGCTCGCTTCCAGTGGCAGAGGAGGAGTGTTTTGTAGATGTTGCCTTAGAGGCATAGGGGCCCACAGAACCAGGGCTTCAGAGATAATTTCCCTGGCACACCCTCAGTGCTCCTGTAGCGTTCCCAAACTGTCCCCTCTCTGGAGGCAGTTGGGGTTGACTTACCTTGCATCCAGAAGCCTGAACACTCCTGACTAACAATTCCTGGGTGCTGAACGTAATATCCAGAGGCTATTGCACCCCCCCACCCCACCCAAATGCTAGCAAAAACCTTTCCGATACATCACCTAGTCAGAGGGAGCAGGAAGCACAAGAAATTCGATAATTGCTGCAAAACGTCATTCCAGAGGTCCCGACCAAACAGAGGATTTGGAACTTACTCCCACTTTTTGGTGCTGAAAAAGACGGGGGACCCAAGACCCATAGTGGATCTAAGCAAGTTTGAAACTTTTATGGAAATAATTGAAACCACTCTAAAACAAAAACTGCTGTACCGCATCCAGAAACCAGTGACACCTTTTCCAGAAAATCTGTTTAATTCCACAGTGATTCGCTGTGGAATTAAGCAGACTTTTTGGAAAAGGTGTCACTGGTTTTTGGATGTGGTACAGCACTTTTATGGAAAGAAGTTGGTTCCGAATGGTTACAGTTCAGTCCATTCTAACTCAGTTGTGCAAGAACAATTGGATGTGTTCAATTGATTTCAAGGATGAGTACTATCATATCAAAATAGACCAGGTGCTTCAGGAGATTCCTGTGGTTTTGGCTGGGAGCCAGTCACTTTCAGTTCAAAGCACTGCCCTATGGGCTCACCACAGTTCCCCCTTGGTGTTCACCAAATGCAGGAGCCATATCTGTTCACATGAGACTCAAAGGATTCTGGGTGTTTCCATACTTGACCGATTGGCTCCTCACTGCCCCCATGAGGCATCAGCTTCTCCAAGCCAGAGATTATCTGATTCAAATCTCTCGCACACTGGCCGTCACCATAAATTTAGACAAATCCAGTCTTACTCCTTTGCAGAACGTAGAATTCATAGAGAGACAGTTAAGCATAAGGGACCAAATAGCTTTTCTCCCCCTTCACCACATAACACTGAGGAATCGACTTTAGGAACTGTTATCTCATCCCCCCCCCCCCCACACACACACTGTTTTACTAGCTCTGGGGTGAGTGTCAACAGCAATTTTGTTAGATGTCCTTCTATTCCAATGTTACAGTATTCTACTTGTGGGTTTACCCTTCTTCCTCTCCATTTTGTCCGGCCAGGTTTTCCAAAGGTTTTCAGTCCCTCTTGGTACATCAGACGTCTGATGTGGCAACAGGTGCATGGGCCATAAAGGTGATGTCTGCACGCACTAGCCCTCAGATCCTTTCAGCAGCCAGTCATATGCCAGGTGTTCCTGCTTCTCGCAGACATCAGATCAAAAAAGGTTTCAGTTAAGTACCCCATTGGGGATTCTTTCAGTCCTATTTGTTGATATTTATAGATTGTTCATGTCATCCGGAAAGGGCAAGTACAAGTGTAGTCACCAGATTCTCCACAAAGACACCCACAACCCTTTTCTTTAGGCAAGGAACATGACAATGAGAACTGCTCCATTTGCCGTTCTTTTCTTCCCAAGACCTTGTGTTGCCAGTTGCAGGCCTTTCTCCTATATCTAGAGAATCAGTGCTTAATGCAATTAGTATTAAGGATGGAGGCGCCGCGTCCGATGCCCCATTTGAACTACCTAGGAAGAAGGCCAAGTCTGTGCGGCCTACTTCATCTGCTGTGCCTCTCTCAGCCATACCTCAGTCTGTAGCAGATGTCAGCTTGGCTGAGGATCTGGCATACACTGGTGTAGATAAAGCAGGTACCTCTGAGGAAGCCACGCAATCTCGAGCAGACTGCACGCCCACAGAGGAATTACCGACGCCGTCCCTTGATGCCGGGGGGAACCAGCATTCATTCTGGGCCTGTCAGACCCCACCTCCACCATTCTGACGCCTGACCCTAGGCCTAGCTCCACTCACACGCCTGCTAGGCCTTTAAAGAAAAAGCAAAAAACTAGACGCCTCACTCTGACCTCTGAGAGTATGCCTGACTGGCAGGCTTTCAGCCAGAGTTTAACGTCTTCATGGCACTTAGGCCTCCTGCTGAAGTCTTTGCCACTGTTTCTCCCCTTCTTAGCCCAAGGCCTCACACTACTGAAAGGAGGGCAGATAAGCCTGAAGAGGATTTTTCTGATATGTCTGAGGAGTCCCTGTCTTATTTGTCCCAGATCTCATCCCCCTGGGATATGGATCTCCTGAGGAGGGCTCTGTCGAAACTGACTCCCCTGTTGAGGACTTAACCTTTGGGGAAATAATTAATATGATGAAAGACCACTTCAAGTGGCAATCTTCGGATATGACTGAAGTACAAAAAAGGTTTTATGACTTTATTCAAATGGGCTCTCCTAGTCCTTCTACTATAACTCACATTCAACTTGTATTCCTGGTTGCATTTGCCTCTGCCTCCATCAGCCCAGATTCCCAGCCTCCAGCTCCTCATAGGGCACACAGACTCTATAAAGTGCTTGAAACAGAACAATTTCTCTTTGTGGCCCCCTGCTGACCAGGCCACTATCTCCATCTCTTCTGATAGGGCCTCCAAGCTCCTTCTGATCACTACTATCCTTCCTGCTAAGGACAGCAAGACCATGGAGAGGCTAGGAAAGAAAATGTATGCCTCATCTACCCTCTCCCTCGAGGCTCCCAAGTACCAGACTCACATGACTAATACTCCTTAGCTCTGCTGGAAAAAGCCACTAAGGACCTAGATGGTATTCCTGACTCTGCAGCCTAAGTTTCTCTGTCTTCCCTGATAGCCTGCATCTCTCAAATGAATAAACACTCTTTAAGATACCGTTATGATGCAGCATAAGCCTCCGTCAGGTCAGCTGCATCAGCTTCAGTACTCAGAAGGTACTCATGGCTGCGACTCCAGCCTCTCCCCAATGACTTCAGGACCAAACCTCTTGATGCACCTTTGGACAATTCAGCCCTATTTGGTGCAAAAGTAGCTGATCTGTTTAAATCCTTGCAACAGAAAGATAAAGAGCTACAGGACTTAAAGCACCTCCTAGTTTCCCCCATTTCAAAGTTCCAGAGGAACTACCCAGTCAAGACACAGCTGATCAGGAAAACCTCCAGGCCCACAGCTCCACCTAGGTCTAGAAGACCCCCTAGAAGGCAGCCTCCTCAGGCTAGACCTTCTCAGCCCTCCAGCCAAAGGTCCCCCTTTCCTGATAAGGCAGGTAGTGTCCGACTGCCTGCCAATACTACAGCCTCCACTCATCTCTCTCGCTGTCTCCCTATGCAATCTCTCATTACCACAGACAAGTGGGTTTTGTCCATCATTCAAACCAGATTCATATCCTGGATCACCCCCCAACAAAACAGGGCATCACACTGCCTCCTCCCAGCCAGATTGCCCTTCTCCATCAAGTCCTGCAAACCCTACTGTTACAAGGCACCATAGAACCAGTACCTCCACAGGAAAAAATGGACTCTACTCCATAATCTTATAGAGTTCCTATCTTCAGGATGATCACCCGCTGTATTCTTTTCTCATGGCTTCATGGCTACCCTGGACATAAAGGATGCCTATCTTCACATACCCATAAAGCCCACCTTCAGAAAATACCTCTGGTTCATGGCAGGCTCCTCTCACTTAAAGTTATGTGCTTTTCCCTTTGGACTTACTACTGCCCCCAGGATATTTACAAAATGCCTAGCTGCAGCCATCACCTATTGCAGGGCAAAAGGTGTTCGGATATTCCCATACTTAGACTATCGTCTAATCCAGGCAAAAGACAAGGCAACTCTTATAAGCCACTGCCAGTACCTCCTCATACTTCTACAGTCTCTGGGATTACTGATAAACTACCCAAAATCTCACCTCAATCCCACACAGGACATTGTCTTCCTGGGTTGCAAGATCAAGACAGACCTAATAAAGGCCTTCCTCCCAGCAGAAAAGGTGGCATCTCTTTCACACCGCCTTCTTACAGCCCTGCAAGCTACGGTGCTTACTGCAAGACAATTCCTGAGGCTGTTACGGTACATGGCAGCTACGATTCCCATGCTGTCCCTAGCAAGGATGCACATGAAATTGCAGTGGTACCTCTGGTCGGTGTGGACCCAGCACTGCAACCCTCTGGAGTTCAGACTTCCACTGCTCCCCTGTTTACATCCGGAACTGAAATGGTGGCTTGCTCAAGTAGCCTAGGACCCAGGCATCCCACTGCAAACACCCTTGCCCTCCCAGACCATACACTCAGATGCCTTAGATCTAGTCTGGGGAGCAACTCTGGGAGTAACTTGAGCACTAATCCAGGCATTCTCTAAAGTATTCAATTGTATTTATTACTGCTTGGTAGTAACTTGATTAAAGTGTAGCTATCATTCTAAGTCTTTTGGATTAAGCACTTGGGCTTCAGACCAGTTGTTTTACATTAGGAAGGTTTGTGGCATGCACTGTGGTGGCAGGACAGGTAGCTTTCATCCTTCTAAGTTGGGAACTGCTGATTGAGAGCCCAGTGTCTGTTATTCTTAAAGTGTATTAGTTCTGGTTTAAGCACTTGGGCTTCAGGCCAGTTATTTTACATTAAGAAGGTTTGTGGTCTGTACTCTTGTGGGAGAAGAGGCTGGACTCTGCCCTTCTGAGCTGGGAATTTCTGGTTAAAGGTTTATAGTGCCTGAATATTTTAACTGTATCTTACTGAAATTGGTACACCTTGTTTGCTGTAGCATAGACTAGATCCAGGCCTGCTGAATCTAGCTTTGTTTATATGCTTGTTTGTTTGCTTGTTATTTCCCTGAAATGCTAATTCCACCTAATACGCGGCTTCTCAGCGCTTCTGTGGATCCCTAGTGATATATGCATTGCTTACTGTACTTCTGTCCTTGTTTCACTTGAAAGAAAGTTACTGTTTGTCGTTTTTGCTTTTAAGTTACCTGTAACACATTGCATTTAAGTTACCTGGCACTTGCTCACTAAAGCAATTATATAAGTCAGCACTAAAAATTAAAAGCACTACACCCTCACTCCCCACTGGCCCTGGTTTTCAATTATTAAGGAATTCCCAATATTTTTCTAGCATATCCAAAGGTCAGTTGTCAATCTCCTCTCCGGTCCAGCTGGTGAATCTGGGAATCTTGAGGCAATGTTACAACTGCCTCATGTACACAGACAACCCTCTCCTCCTCCCAACAAATTCCAACACATTTGAGAGATGCAACCATATAGCCAAACTGGAGGCTAAGCTCTCTCAACTCAGTACTGGCATAACCAGTGAGGAGGAGAAGGAAACCACACTCACTACAATTCCAGTCTCACATAGACCTACCACGACAGCAAACCAAACACATAATCACACAAAAACATACTCGGAGGCTCTAAATAAAGATCTGCCGAAGCAGCAGAGACCTCCAAAGCAGATATCCAAGCAGCCGCTACCCCAAAACAAAACACGTGCAACACATATCTCACAAAGCCAGTGTGCCAAACAGTCACAGCCCTTAAGACTAAACAACACACCTGATACACTTGTAATAGGTGACTCTTATCGTCAGGCACACTGACGTCCCACTCACCAGGCTGAACAAGGAGAGGGTCACGGTGAGCAGCCTGTCGGGCGCTAGGATCCGCCACATAACACAAGCACTCAGGTCACTCCAAGGCAAGTACAAATATGACTCCGTCATTGTCCATGCTGGTGTGAATGACCTGAGACGTACCTCCCTGGACTACATGAAAAGAGACATAAAGGAGCTCTCTGAGCATGTAGTCCAGGCCGGTATGACCCTGACCTTGAGTAGCATCTTACCCTTACCAAGAATGATGCCACAATATGAAGACAAGATGATCAATTTCAACAATTGGCTTAAGTACTGGTGTCATTCAAAGGGGATCCAATGCCTGTCAGCTTGGGATGATATGCTCGACAAGCCACGATGCTTCGCTAGGGACGGCTTGCACCTGTCACCCCTGGGCTTTCGGATATTGGCAAAGGCTCTTGCTACCCCCATAGTGCCTTTTTTTAGGCAAGGCTCAAAAGACAAACCCACCTCCATAGGTATCACAAGGGATAAGAAAGTAAGAGTAATGCTACTCAGCGCCAGAAGTCTAAACCTCAAGATGCACGCACTCGAAACTCTCCTTAGCATGGAGAACATCGATATCTGTGCAGTAACAGAAACCTGGTTCAGGGCTCCCGAGAGCACCCCAGCACTACCAGGTTATACCTCATACCTTGCTTTTCAGCCCCAAAACTTGGACCGAACCACAAAAGGAGGGGGAGTATCGATATTCATCAAAGATACCCACACCTCCAGGTTGGTGGCAAAGCACGAAGCATCAGAGACTATCCATGTGCAACTAACAGTGGGTAAAACTGCCTTCCAGTTTATAGCCTGCTACAGACCACCCTCCCAAACCCAGGAACCCCACTCTGCCTTCCTGAGAACACTGGAAAATATGAAGGTCTCTCCAAACACCATTATATTGGGCGACTTCAACTACCCAAACATAGACTGGGAGCATTACTCTAGCTCCAACACCCTAGCCCAAAGGTTCCTAGAATTTATAAACTCAAATGCTATGGAACAACTTGTTACCACTCCCACAAGAGGGGAAAACATACTGGACCTGATCATCACCAACATGGGGACTCTATGCTCCAGACCAGAAGTGTATCCCTCACTGGTAAGATCAGACCATAAACTAATCTCACTGGATATTCACATCCCGACCCCACCCCCTGCCCAGAAAACCACAGTGAAAAACTTCTCTAAAGCAAATTTCACACTCCTCAAAACTGAGGTGGAATCCTTCAAAGCCCCCGGGCCTGTGGAAAATACGGCCCAGGCCGCAGAATCCTTTATAAACGCATTCTATGAACACCTTCAGGATTGCATGGATCATGCGATCCCAAATAAAACCAAGACCCAATCCTCAAAGGCAGACGTTCTGTCTGGTGGACCCCAGCCGTAAACAAACTATACAATAGAAGGAGGAAGCTACTAAATGATAGAGCAAAATCCCAAAAAGGGAAGGCATCACTGATCAGTATTAGCAAAAAACTACGGGCACACACAAAATTGTCTAAGGCTAGCTTCGAGAGAAAAATTGCACAGGACACTAAGGATAATCACAAGGCTTTCTTTAGTTATGTTAGGAACCTGGGTGGTAATACCCAGATATGCTCAGAATTAGTCCAAAATGACAAAAAATACACCGAACCCACAGACATTGCCAACATCCTAGCTGACAGGTTCAGCGCAAACTTCTCCTCCCCTTCCCCACCAAAAGGGCAAATATCTATCCCTGTAGAGTGCTGCCCCCCTGACATCTCAGATGCTCAGGTAAGAGCCGCCCTCTCCAAAGCAAAAAAACACGGCATCAATGGGACCAGATGGTGTCCCAGGCTGCGTCCTACATGAACTCCAAGAAGAGCTAAACCCAAACATAAAACTACTGTTCAATCTCGGCCTTACTACAGGATATGTGCCCAAAGAGTGGCATACAGCAACAGTGGTCCCTCTCCATAAAGGTGGTGCCTCAACGGATCCTGGAAACTATCGCCCCATAAGCCTGACTAGCTTGGTCTGCAAAGCTATGGAAAGGATCATCATGGACCTCATAAATAAAGATATTGGGGACCTAGAAACACTGGATCCTACCCAGTTCAGCTTTGTTAAGGGCAGATCCTCCCTCTTAAACCTGGTTGATGTCTTTGAAACAGTCACCAAGGCCATTGACGAGGGGAAGGTGGTCCACACAGCCTACCTGGACCTCGCAAAAGCCTTCGATACAATACCCCACTCGGGCATTATAGATAAGCTCACCAGCTTAAATATAAACCCCTATGTCACTAGATGGATTGCAAACTGGCTCAAGGACAGAACCCACATGGTTAGAATTGCTGGAGCCATCTCAGACTCCAAACCAGTTACAAGTGGTGTCCCACAAGGCTCAGTCCTGGGACCTCTCTTGTTCGGTATATATTTCTCGGAGGTACAGGCCAACACGGAAGGACTGTGGCTGACCAAGTTCACAGATGACTGCAAACTGGGCGCCATAATCGACTCTTCAGTCGACACAAACATCCTCCAAAAGGGCCTCATAGAAACAGACAACTGGTGCCAGAGCCATGGCCTCAAGCTAAATGCCAAAAAGTGTATAGTCATCCCCTTTGGCAAAAACAAAGTGCCCACAAATTACCACATAGGTGGTAATCCATTAAGTACAGAAGAAGTAATTAGGGACCTGGGGACCCAAGTTGATAGCAATCTCTCATTTGACAACCACGTGGCCAAAGTGGTTAGAAAAACATTTTATATAGCCCACCTAATCATGAAGGGATTCACATCTAGATCGGGACGTCATCGTGCCTCTTTACTCATCCCTCATCAGGCCCATAATTGAGTACAATGCCCCTTTTGGGATGTACCTTACCAGACACCTGCAGCAACTGGCAAGACCCCAAAAGTACCTCACCAAGAGGATCAAAGGGCTCAAACAGATGCCATATGCTGCCCGGTTAAAGAAACTCCAGCTCTACTCAGTGGCATACTGCCTGTTCAGAGGCGATCTGTGCCTGACGTATAAAGCCATGTCCAACCCGGAATTAATGGACATGCTGCACCTCAGAAAATCCAAATCCCATCGAGCTACGCACTCGAGAGACTTGAACCTCAGCACTGAAATAAATAGGACATGCTGGAGGGACAGATTCATAACCCAGAGGCTCCCTTCACTCTGGAATAAAATCCCTGTCCAGGTTAGGCAGAGTCCCTCATTGACTCTCTTCAAGAGGAATCTTGATGAGTGGATGGGAGATCGTAGGTTTACCCCTGGTATCACTTCTGTGTCACTGTTAGACAGAGGCACAGTATACTAACCTCAAAAAAGGGCATAGCAAAATAAATTTAAAATGGGTGGCGAAAGCCAAACACATTCTGGCTAGGCTTATATATGCCCTAGGGCAGATGGCCTAGTATGAACCTATGAACAAGGTTTGTGGACAGACAGACACAAACGAGACCATATAAACATCAGAGAAAAGTGGGCCATCCTCCTCGCTGTACAGGCCTTCCAATCCTACCTAGAGCAGGGGCCTCTAAAAATATTCACAGACAACACCACAGTTTTGTGGTATCTCAACAAGCGGGGTGGGGCAGACCTAGTCTTACCTTCTATGCAGATTAGCTCTGCAGGTGTAGGAACTGGCTACCTCTCGGGATTTCCCCCCAGGCAGTCTACATTTTATCCCTGCACAACTCCCAGGCAGATCACCTAAGCAGAACCACTTCAAACAACCACAAATGGATGCTGCAAAGGGATGTATTCTTGAATCTGGTCCAGAGGTGGGGTATTCCACGAATAGAAATGTTTGCCTCCTCCATAAACTGGCAACTTCCTGGCTACTGCATCAGGACGTCAGACCCCAAGAGATTAGCAACAGATGCCTTCTCGATAACATGGAATGGGAAATTCGTGTATGCATTCCCCCCTTCCCACTGATTCCAAGGGTCCTGTAGAAAATTCAGCAGAACTCGCCGAAAATCTTGCTGGTGACTACCTGCTGGCCAAGAAAGCATCGGTTCCCCCTTTTTCACCTGTCCAAGGGCAATCACCACTAGTTACCCCCCTCCTTCAGTGGACCTGCTCACACAGCACAAGGGAACTCTGATACACCCACAGTGGCAATCCCTACACCTCACCCTGTGGTGGATCAAACTCTGATCCCCTTCAGACAACTATGTAATGAGGACGTGTTCACTGTCCTGCAGGAGGCCAGGAAACTTAACACTAGGAAATCCTCTCTCTAAATGGAAAAGTTTTTCTATCTGGTGTCACAAAAGGCAGTTGGATCCGCTGGAAAGTGATATGCCTCTCATCCTGTCATACCTGTCAACTCATGCAGACAAGGGTTGTCATACTCATCCCTGAAGGCACACTTATGTGCTATCTCTTCCTGCTTTTCCATGGATCCACCACTTGCGTTCAGACTCCCCTCCAAACTTTTCCTCAAGGGTGCATTGCACAAGACCACCCAGGAAACAGTCTCCCCCTCTCTGGGACCTTAACTATATTCTAGCGAAACTCACTCTAGCTTCTTTTGAACCAGCAGACAAGGCCCCCTCAAAGTTTTGCACATGGAAAAAACTATTGCTTGTAGCTCTGACCTCTGCCAGAAGAATTTCTGAAATGCAAGCTCTTATGGCTACTCCACCTTTCCTAATTTTTCACCTGGACTGGGTGACCCTCAGGACAAAACCCGTCATTTATTCCCAAAGTGGTGAATGACTTATCCCTGAACCAGGCCATTCACCTGCCTACCTTCTTCCCTAACCCACAGGGGATAGTGAGTGAGTGCTGCATTCCCAAGACGTCCACAGACAACTTGGGTTTTATCTACATAAAACCAAACCTTTTAGGAAATATGACCAGCTGTTTGTCTCCTTCCACCCCAGGGCCTTGGGAAAACCAGTGAGCAAACAAACCATTTCAGCCTGGATCTCACTGCCCATTTCTTTCTGCTACCTACACCATGGCAAGACCTTGCAGGGCATTGTCAATGCTCACTCCACCAGAGCCATGGCCTCTTCTGCAGCCTTTTTTAAAGGACTAAATGCTAACTCTATACAGGAGGCAGCCACTTGGTCCTCAGTACACACCTTCACCAAACACTACAAACTGGACCATATCTCCAGAGCTAAGATGGGGTTTGCCAGGACTATCCTACATGGATTCCTGGAAACTTCAACTAGGCTACCTCCCATTCCTCAGTGAGCTGTGGTACTCACCCACAAGTAGAATACTGCAACATTGGAATAGAAGGACTTAGGAAAGTTGTGAAAAATATTACCATAACCGTAGATGTCCTTTTCCATGTTGCAGTGTTCTTTCCCTCCCACCTTCCCCAGTTGTATTACTGCACTTGCTTTCCTGGATGACACTGGCAACCTATGCCCTCACAGGACTGGCTCCGACTGGGGCTTATGTTCTGAGGGCTGGTGCATGCAGACGTCATCTTTTTGGTCCATGTACCTGCTGCCACGTCAGATGTCTGATGCACCAAGAGGGACTGAAAATCTTTGGAAAACCTGGCCGGATGAACTGGGGAGGAAGAAGGGTAAACCTACAAGTAGAATACTGCAGTGTGGAAGAGAAAGACATCTATGGATGTTCGTGTTTCACTGTTGCAGTCATTACACTAGGGTTATCCTGCTGGCAGGCAACCCGCAGTTGGCCTGAATTCCAAAGTCTTGGTCCGGTGTAAGTTGCTGTTGCCTCTTCCCTGACATCAGTGTGCCAGGGGTATAAAAGATGCAGCCGACGCCATTTTCTTAAGTCTTTCTTGCCGCACTGTGCCCGAAGCAAAAGCAGTTCGCAAGTGCCGGTCAGCCAACTCCTGAGATTTTCATGTTCGAATTTCAGATCCGAAGTCTTCATTTAAAGCTAAGTACCCCATTGGAGAAACTTTTTTTCTTGCTCCAGACCGATGTCAAAAAGTTAATAATTGTATTTCTTGTGGGAAGCAAATACCTTAAAAGGACTTCCATTCTTATTGTATTCCTTGCCTAGGCCTTAATCACGACGTCGCTAATTGTAGGTTTTGTGCTAGATTTAACCAACGCACTTAAGTGTCGGCACGATTTTGCATTTCACTACTTTTGCCGAAGATTTAATTACACATTCGGCAATTCACATAAAACGCAAGGAAAAGGAAAAAGACAGGCATCCGATGTCCAGAAATGACGAGGCTTCTTCTAAGCCAGTCGCCGGTTCTCAGTGAGGCTATTTCGCAGCCCCTGACACCCGCTACCTCAGAGCCACAGGCCACTTCCGACTCCCAGGTGGAGCCGACTAGGCCGCAGCAAACTCAAGGTATTGGACACTCAGAAAATATCCCTTCAGATGGGTCTGGAGCCTCTGAGCCGGCATCGGCTTCTTGGGGTGTTTTCAGGCCTATGCAGTTATATGTAAATCAGACTTCAGCTTCAAAGGCAAATACTAAAGCTCCACTAAAGACAAAGAAACAAGTACAACAATCCCATGGACAGGCCTCCATGCCTAAAAACAGATGATCAAAATGGCCGAAGACATAATTACTTTGATCAGGGGTTCCCATCCCCCTCCTGATAAGAGGCCTAGGCAAGAGGCAGAATATTAATCTTCAGATCAGGTTTCCATTTCCTCTGATTCCTCTTCTGAACATGAATACTCTCTCCCTCCCTATGAGGATTCTGATGCTGAAGAATCTATCCCTTCAGCCTCTCCTGAGGATTATTCTTTTGGGGAAACCCTGCATACCATGAGGGAGCACTTCCACTGGGAGAGCCAAGACTACTCAGAATCTAAGAAAAGGCTTCGAAACTTCCTTTTACTTCTCAGCACAGGCTTCTTGCTATTCTTCCTGTTTTAGACATTGTAGATGATGTATTTTCAGAGTCCGGACTGTCTCCAGACTCTCTACCTCCAGCACCTGTGAAGCCGGACAGATACTACGGGGTTCCAGATTCCCATGAATTTCTTTATAAAAACCCTGCTGCAGACCCAGAAACTATATCTCAGGGTCCCAAAGGGGTCAAGGCTTCCACTGCAAAAAACCCTATCCCCTCAGACAGGGATTCAAGGGCACTGGACAGATGGGGAAAAAGATGTATACTTCTGCTACCTTGGCTGTAAGAGTTTTAAATTGTCAGTTTCGTATGCTTAAATATCAGCAATACTTAATGTCACTGCTTAAACAGAAAATATTGACAAGTTCTGAATGTGGAGAAAACAAAGAAATGCAGGATTTTTTGCATGCTGCTCAACAAGTGGGAAAGCATACTTTGCAATGTGGTTTTGACTCTCTGGACGCCTCCTGCAGGGCCGCTGTTATGGGTACTGTCATTAGGAGGCATGCTTGGTTAAAGGAGCAGAATCTGCCTGATCATGTTTAAGCAAAATTATTAGATGCTCCACTACAGCATGATACTTTGGTGTTAAAGCAGAAGAGGTGTTGAAGAAAATGGAGGACAAAGCGAAATCTATGCAGGCAGTTAAGGATTTCTTACAGGTACAGCCACCCAGATTTAGCAGGAACTGGCCTTCAAAGAATTGGTCCTTTCTAGTGTCAGATAGGCCACAAAAAGGCAGATACAGACGCCCCAGAGGCAAATCAAAGCCCCAAGGCTCATTCATGTCTAAACAATGGGATGCTTCTACCTCCAAAAGCAGAGAAGACAAATCTCAGCCATACAGGAAACAGTCCCAATGACTTCCCTCTGCTAGCACCAAGCACTTACCTTTTGGCAGCCTCCTTAGGGGGAAAACTAGCACTTTTTTCACAAAATTGGCACATGATCATCCAGGACAAATGGGTCTTGAATATAGTGTCACAAGGCTACAGGTTCCATTTACACACCCTGCCAAGGTCAAAAGGTATGCCAGACCTGTCACACAGTCAATGGGCAGAGGCACAAAAACAAGTTTAATCTGTCATGGACATGAGGACCATTCAGCGAGTGCCGCAACAAGAGCAGGGACAAGGATTTTACTCTAGACTTTTCTTGGTACCCAGAAAGGACAAAGCCTGGAGACCAATACTCGACCTGTCTTCTCTAAACACATTTCTGGACATTCCAAAATTAAAAATGTTGACTCTGCAACAACTTCTGCCCAGAAGGCTTGGCTTGTAACATTGGACCTAAAAGAGGCATACCTGCATGTCCCAATCAGACAATCATGCAGAAGATACCTCAGATTCATAGCTGGCTCAATGCATTACCAGTTCTCTGCACTGCTGTTCGGCTTATCTACTGCGCCCGGGTCTTCTCAAAATGCCTGGCACCAGTAATTGCATTTTGCAGACACCGGAATACAAATATATCCTTACTTGGACGACTGCCTTATTCAATCGGAGAACAAGGACATTCTACTAAAGCATCTGGCGTTGTAAAAAGATTACGAATTTGCCTAGGGTACACAGTAAACGAAAAGAAATCAAAACTAGTACCCTCTCAAGAGATAATATTCCTGGGTGCAAGCTTAAATACAACTGCCCAGATGGCTTATCTCACGTCAGATAAAGGCAACTGACTGCTTACTTCAAAATGTTGAGAACAAAGACCCAGTTATCTGCAAGAAAAATTCTGCAGGCTTTGGGTTTCATTGCATCCTGCATTCTGCTAATTCCATATGCAAGACTGCATATGAGGAAGCTACAATGGTATCTAAAAAGTGTTTGGACTCAACATTGCCACAGCCTGGAAACATTACACTCATTCCCTGCCTGCAACAGGAGTTTCGATGGTGGGCACAGGACCTGTCACCACAACAAGGGACAGCCATTCACTTTACCTACAGCCAGGCAGACATTAACAACAGATGCATCAGACTATGGGGGGGGGGGCACACATGGCAGGAAAATGTATTCAGGGCACATAGTCCACAAGCCAAATGCATCTTCATATCAATCAAAAAGAGATGCTAGCTGTTCAAAATGCCCTGACAACCTTCAAGGATCTGCTTCATCCAGGACAACTGCTGCTAAAGACGGACAGTACTACAGTCATGTGGTACATAAACAAGCAGGGAGGCACACATTCCTGTCCCCTGTGCAGACTAGCCATGACTTTGTGGGACACCGCATTGACTTACCAAGTACACCTGCAAGTACAATTCCTGCTAGGAAGGATAAATACTCTGGCAGACGAACTTAGCAGAAACCTCAGATCCCCACGAGTGGAAACTGGATCCACAAGTCTTCAGCATGATAAAGAAATGGGGATGCCCAGACAGATCTATTTGCCTCCCCTCAACTGCCAGCTACAGAGATTCTGCACAAGGACTTATCACAAGCAAGCATGGAAAGTGGATGCCCTATCATTCAGCTGGAAAACCCTAACAGTATATGCCTTTCCTCCTCTGCCTCTCCTCCCTCAGGTACTCCTAAAGATCAAACAAGAGAAGCCAAAAATGATTTTGATTGCCCCATACTGATCCCGGCACTGGTACCCAATCCTAAAGAGCTTGTCTCAAGGCCCAGCCTGGACATTACCTCTAATTCCTCACTTACTGACCCAACACAACAATCAGATCCTGCACAGCCAACTCAGGACCCTAAATCTGGCAGCATGGCAGATAATGTAGCCTTTCATAACGCATCTCTTTCTGAAGCAGTGATGGATGTTATTTTGGAGGCCAAGTACCAGAAAATCTTATGCAGAAAAATGGAAGAGATTCTGTGCTTGGAACCAGACACAAGGAATTGACACGTTTGTACCAAATATTCCTCAGATTTTACAATACCTAACTGAGATGCTGGACAAAGAACTATCCTTTGCATCAATTAAAATCCATGCCTCTGCCATTTCAGCTCATTGCAGTGCAGAACCACCAATTTTTTATCATCCATTGCAAAGGCAGTACCTCAGAGGGGCCAAAAACATAAGACCTCGAAGGAGAGCACCAATAACTGCATGGGACCTCAATTGTGTCTTGGAAAAACTTAAACTGCCTCCTTTTGAGCCAGCCAATACAGCTGAGATAAAGTTCTTATGGAAAATAGCTCTGCTTCTAGCAATAACCTCTGCAAGACGAGTCTCAGAGTTACAGGCTCTCATGGCTGTGGAATCTTATTTTCCATCCAGGCAGGGTTTCTCTGAGGACAAACCCGACATTTATGCCTAAGGTAGTGTCCAGCGTGGCCCTTAACCAAACCATTAATTTGCCTACTTTTTATCCAAACCCACAGAATAAGGGTGAGAGACTCCTGCATTCTTTGGACATACACAGACAGCTACACTTGGACAGAACTAAAGCTTTCAGAAAGACTGAGCAACTCTTAGTGGCATATGCTGCAGGATCACAAGGAAAAGCTAGCTCAAAGCAGACTATTTCAAAATGGATAGGCCACTACATTAGTTTCTGCTATTCACAATGACAAATCAGTGCCTAAGGGCATTAGGCCACATTCTACCAGGGCAGCAGCCACGTCGGCAGCCTTCCTCAGAGGAGTACCAACCAAAGCCATTAGAGGCTGCAACTTGGAGTTCAGTGCACACTTTTTCAGGGCACTATCACTTACCTTTCTACTCTAAATCCAGAGCAGGCTTTGCCACTGCAGTTCTGCAGGGCCTTATAGCCTCTCCTAACCCTATTTAGACCCAGCCACCCAACCTCAGCTTTGGGATTCAACCCAAGTGTAATTACTGCAACAGTGAAACATGGTGAACATAGTGCAGTTGTGTACCTACCATAAATGTAGATGTTTGAGTGTATTTACTGTTGCAGTCCAGGTTACCCACCCACCATCCCCCTTTTCTTTTCTGGGACTTACCTGTACTTCTCTATTCTATACAACCTATGTGGTGTATTTGCTTGTAGATGATGGGAATGTTTACTTCAGTGCATGCATATTTATTGGCATTATTTTAGCCTACCCTTTTGGGGCACCTGACATATGGGGCAAGAAAAACTGAAGAAAATGGCGGCTGCATCTTTTATACCCCTGGCGCACTGACGTCAGGGAAGAGGTGACAGCAACCGACGCCGGACCAAGACTTTGGAATTCAGGCCGACTGCGGGTAGCCTGCCAGCAGGATAACCCAAGAGTAATTACTGCAACAGTGAATACACTCTAACATCTACATTTATGGTAGGTACACAACTGTACTTTATGGTAAGATTTTACACAACTTTCCTCTTGCAAGGTCTTTATGCAAATTCTTCAGTGGACATTAGCACGATGGTCTGTACTCTACCAACCTCTGTTTATTCCTTTCCGACTGACACCAATCTGCAAACGTCAAATTCATTGGTGTATTCTATCAGACAACCTATTTTTAGGCAGTGCCTTCTCGATTCCCCCTCCAGTGACCACAGATGCTTCCCAGCTGGGGTGGGGGTATTACAGGGGCAAGATGGCTCAGGGCACGTGGTCCTCTATGGAAACCAGGCTGTATATCAGTGTCTTTGAGATGAGAGCAGTCCTAACATTGCAAGCCTTTCAGGACGTTTTTCCTCTGGGGACCATTTCAATTCACATCAACAGCATCTCTGTTGCCTGGTACAGCAACAAGCAAGGAAGAAACTACTTTTACCCCTTGTGCAGAGAGGCCATGAGGGTTTGGGAATGGGCAATATCTTCAGACTGCCTTCTGGTTGCAGCTCACATTGTGGAGAAAACCAGCATGCTGGTGGGCAGACTCAGCAGATCTGTTCTAATTCTGCTGAAGTGGTCCCTCAATCAATCAGTGGCGAACATGATCTTAAGCTGCTGGGGTCAGCCCTGCTGCAACCTTTTTGCCTCCCCTCTCGAGTGCAGTGACTTTTTCCCTGTGATTTCCCCCTCTGGGGGAGTTCCCGAGGCGTGCTCTGATATACAGTTGGCCCCCAGGCCTCCTTTATGCTTATCCCTCTTCTGCTGATCCTGGAATTTCTTCAGAAGGCAGCAGGCTGAAGATCTCAGTCATCCTCATTGCTCCCTTCTGCCTTTAACAAATATGGTTCCGCTTCTGGTCTTGTCTAAAATATCTTCCATGGATGTTGGAGCCAAGACAGGATCTCCTCTCTAACCCCTCAGATTTGCTACATCCAAATCTTCATGCCCTCAATCTAACTCGCATGCGTTCTCCACTTCCATCCATAGTAAGACTGTCTAGGCTTGCTTCTCCAGTTTGTAGCATCGTCTTAGCCTCACAAAAGGGTTCAACTAAGTCTACAACAGTAAATGGAAAAGGTTTGTTTGGGCTTCTTGTAAAACCATTGATATCTTCTCTGCACCCATCTCCGATATTTTACTTTTCCTTCGTACCCTGTTTGAAGAGGGAACAAATTTTCATACCATCAAACTCCAGCTTGCTGCAATTTGTAATTTTCACATAGTCAATCCCGCTCCTTGTCTCTGCCTTTAGGTTATGCAAAGCATTTGAGAGGTTTCTTTTTATCGAGACCCCTCATAAAAGATTCTTTCCCACCTTGGGACCTGATAGTCATGCTGCAGAGTTTGACTCGGACCGTTCGAACCAGCAGCCAGTTGTGACTTGAAGTTTTTGTCATGGAAAACTATCTTTAGTTGTCATTACTTCAGCGAAAAGGATTTCTGAGCTACAGGATTTGTTTCAAATCTCCTTACGTAATCTTTCATAGAGGTAGTTTCTGTCTGTACTAATCATTCCCTTATGCCTATAATAGCTACAGAAACCAACATTAACCAATCTGTTCAGTTGCCGGTATTTTTTCCCAATAAAGGAGAGTATATTTTTACATCTCCATGTTCATAGGCAACTATGTTTTTGTTTGCCTAGAACAGTGATGTCGAACCTTTTAGGCTCTTTGAAAAATTCGGAAAATGCCTATCTTGACTCTGCTAGCGTGTCACCCCCCCCCCCCCAAACAAAAGTGAAAAGTTTATATATTCGTTTATTTAAAGTCCAGTCGTGCTGCTGTGTATTATAAAAGTAAAAGAAAAATCAGTGACTTACAATAGAGGAAAACTATATCTGCACTGATAATTGGGCTTAAAATAGTGCACCAAAAAAATACCCTACTTTCAATAGTAATTTTGAATTGAACTGAAAAAAAATGTTGAACTCCTTGCATTTGATTAACATCAGTTAATGACTTTTTTAAGTTTAAAAAAAAAAAAGTGCAAGGTTACATATTTCTTGTATTTTTGTTCTTTCAGTTTCTTGGGTAACTTGGGTGTTGGTGAATGCTAGTGTGTCACCCAAAATGTCGCGGTGTCACCTTTGCACGCATGTCATAGGTTCCCCATCACTGGTGTAGAACAAAGCACAGGGCATCAGACCAACTGTTGCTAAAAAATTGGGTCAAGCAATTTCAAAGATCACACTGGCTTAAATGGATCACTGACTGTATCATCTTCATTTATTCTCAGATGTTTAGAATTACCTCTACCTCAAAGAGCTCATTCTACTAGATCTGTATACGTCTTCTGCCTTTTCAAGCAGAACTTCAGTTGATGTTTGTGCAGCAGCCACTTGGTCAAACGATCATACCATCATTGCACACTACCAATTGGATTTATCTAGAAGCAGGGCTTCTTTTGGCTTGATGGTACTCCGGCATATCCTTCCATGAAGGCCTCCCAGGAACCACATAGTTGGAATTTTTGACCCATTCGTGAGGAGGAATGAAGAGGACATCAGATTAGAAAGTTATGTCTTACCATAACTTGGCATCTGTGTTGTCCATCTTCATTCCTACTCACTTCCCCACCTGACCGTCGTCCTGCCTTAGTTTCTAGAGGATCTAGGGAAGATTGAGGGATACTTGTGTCACATGTTTGAGCCTCTCGACTTTTTTCCATTTTTCTCTACCCTGTCCTTTTTATCTGTGGAGGGTGAATCAGCAAACTTGATCTGAGGTGCTGGGGTGAGTGTAGTGCATTTTGGGAAAAAGGAGACGCTTGAGAGTTGGATCCATGTCTGGCAGAAGTGGCCAAGCTGGATTTGAGGGTCAGATCTGAGACCCTTTCATGAGGAGGAATGAAGATGGATAACACAGATGTCAAGACATAACTTGTTTCTCTGTGTCAGTGGTATGTGATGCAGTTGGAGACAGATTCATCTGCAAAGTATGTAAGAAGTTAAGCTCAAAAAAAGTAGTTGGGCTTTCCCCTTCCTTTGATTCCAAGGCAAGGAAGAGCATGTTTTATAAAATACAAGCAGGTTTCTGGTACCTCCACGATATTGGAATCATATCTGAGGAAGAAAAGGAACCCAAGGATTGAGTTAATCTGTAGGGAGAGGGTGTTTTAAGGTGTCATTCGCCAATACTTCCTTCAAAGGTGCTGTCTTGTTTGGTTCTACAGTGAAAGAGAAAATGCAGAGGAGTGAGCAAGACAGCACACTGCCATGAGAGTTAAGTTTGAGAGCCCCCTTCCATTCCTCTCTAACAGGAACTGAAAAGGGTTTGATTCACTCTGGGTTCTGCAGAGGTGGTCTCTTTAATAGACTCAGGCCCAGGGGGTGAGCAGGTCCACAGAACCAGGGATTCTGCAGGCCCTTTTTTATTAGGCAACTTCAGAATCTCTAAAGGTCTGCCTCAACTGATCAAATATGGAGGCAGTTAGGGGACACACAACCTTCTTCTCACTTTTGTTTGCCATCACACAAGACAGGTGGTTAAGGAGGATTGTATCCAGATGCTGTCGTATTCCATTTTTGGAAACTCCCATTTTACCATCTTACCCATTGTTGGATGTCCCAATCAGCTAAGCAAAGGAAACTTGGCAAGATGTTCTCACTCTGCTGCAGAAAACCATCCAGGAAGTCGCATCAGATTAGACTTGGTCAGGGCTTATTCAAAATTGTTTTTGGTTGGGTCCCTTGTCTCTGCGGCTCCCTAGGCATTTTCATAAGTCTGGGAAGTCTAGCCAGAGTCCTTTTCACTAATTTGTATTCCTGGTTTGTCATTTGGTGACTACAATCTCCTTAATGTTTCTTCCCTCTTCCTCCAGAAAGATTCCTTTCTTTAAGATCTGCAATAGACAGCGCTGTATTGAATGTCCTTCAGCATGCTTGATTCTAAGAGTATTGTTCTCTTGGCATTCTCAATATTGATGGTGCGGTTTGCTTGATATTGCCTAAGAATCTTTCACTGGCTCCTGCAAAACACAGTGGTCTCAAGATTCCAGCTTCTTTCAGCAACCGTAATCATAACTGTCATGCAGGAAACCCCTCTACAGTGGTGCTTGCAGTCTTTGCTAGAGTCAAGCTTGGCATCAGATAGAAAGTTTTGTATTTAATATAGGATTTTCTAGTAGCAGATTCTATTATTTCTTGTAATATCATTTAATACCAGATGCAAGGGCAATGGTAACCGTGGATGCACAGTACCTTTGTAGTGGGGGCGTGGTAAATTTATGAAGGGAGAATGGTCCAGGGTTCTTGGACAGAAAGAGAGGCTTGTCTTCACATGAATGTCCTGGAGATGAGGGTGATCCTCCTTGTTTTGAACGAATTAACTGCCTCCCGTTAAGAAGTGAAAATATTCAGATGACAGTAGTCTGGTACATAAATAAGCAAGGGGGGAACCTTGTATGCATTATGTATCGAGGCAGTGAGGGTGTGGCAGTGGATGAAGACCTCTGTTTTCTGACGGCAACACACACTACCAGGTGGCAGGGCAGACGGGCTTAGCAGACATTTCCTTTTGCCTTATGAGTAGTCTCTCAAGACAGTTTTCTAATAAGTTATTCAGTCTTTGAGGTGCCCCCTGCTGCACCCTCTTTGAATCTCACCTGAACACACAATAGATCAGGTGTCTGGCCATAGTTCTCTAGGACACCCACTTAGGGATGCTGTGTCTCATTGTTTGCCCCCACTCCCACCCCACCCTCAGTGAGTTAATTTGACTATCACCCTCTTTCCCTCATGATTGAACGTCTACATAAGTCCTTATGGTGCAGAGTTACTGTCACCCTCATACCCCCACTTTGGCCCAGACAAAATTGACTTCTCCTTCTAAAGCCTTTCTTGAAGGAGCCCCCCTTAGTTTTTTGATACACTTCCAGATCTAGTCACACAGCCCTCCGAAGGGACCTCGCCTGGACATTCCCAATCAGAAACTAACTGCTTGGTTTTCCAGTTCCGTTGATTTGGTTCCCTTGGGTATGGACCACATCATTGCAGGTTCACAAACTTTCTTGAAGCCTTGTTGAAGCCTCTATTCAAACCCACAATTTCAGGAGCTCTAAAAGTTTTGTGTTGGAAAGCTGTCTCCCCTGTCGCAATCATATCAGCCAATAGAATTTCAGAACTTTAGCCTGCTTCATATGGCTTTCCTAACGTTTTTCACAAAGGTAGGGTGAAGTTTAGAACAAATGTGTCCTTTTTATACTGAAAGTATCTTAAGGGACGAACATTTCTCAGGCCATCCATTTAGCTATGTTCTTCCTGTGCTATTCAAATAAATGAGAATGCATCATTTATACATTACTTTCACAGGCAGCTCCACTTTTTATCTTCATAGAACAGCCCTTTCAGGAACGATGAACAGTTGCTTCCTTTGCTTAGAATAAGCTGGGAAAAAGTATACAGCATTTTTCTATCTAGATGGTTATCAGATTGCATCATGTTTGTGGGCTTACTACATAACAAATCCTTGAATGCCAAACCCAGGCCTTAATTTACCCCGGGGCATGGCAGCGTGCACAGCCTTTTTCAGATCACATTCCCTGGATGAAGTTTGTGAAGCAGCTACTTGGTCCTTTGTGCATACCTTCATTAAGCATTTCAAGATGGATTGCATGTCCAGAGCTACTGCTTCCTTAGGGGTTTCTGTCTTGAAGGATTTCCTGTCATGAGGCTAGCCAGGATTTCTGTAGCTGGGGATATTCTGAACCATGTATATGATCCGACTGCCTGAATAGGGTTTGAAAGGTAATGTACTTATAACAGTAGATCTTTCATTCCAGTCAATTTGATATGACCACTTTCCCACCTTCCCTGCCAGTCTGTGCACCTGAAGGATTGTTTTTTCTTCTGTAAGTCAGAGGTTTAAACATTGGACATTAACTAGATCTGAGTTAGTCAAGGGCATTATGGGGAGAGAAGATTATTAAAAGATCAATGCTGGAGCACTAAATTTGCCAGATGGGATCTGAATGGTGGCTGGAGGGCCCATATGTTGTATCAGACTGAAATGAAACCATCTTTCGTTATGGTTAAGTGCATAACTTTTGATTTCTTTTGTATGTTTCAGGATTAGAACTTTTCTATTTTTATGGGCAAGAAAGTCCTGAAGTAAACGTGACTTGAAATGCTGATTTCCCTCCACAAATGAGCTGTCCATTCAGCACCGAGTGTAGGTGTAGAAGGGGAATCGGAGCTTAGTGAAGCTGGCCCGGTGGTTGTATTCCAGGCAGGATGTAACCTGAGTAGCCAAAGTCTACTGCAACAGTGAAGAATTTGAATATCTGTTGTTATAGTAAGTGCAACTTGGGCAACTGGGCTTCCCTCTAGCAAGACTTGATGTGAGAAAAATTAGTGGTACCCAAGATCTGTATGGTCCCAATGTCATCCCCCTGACAGTCCATTCCCAGTTTTGGGTGTTGTGAAGTGCGAGGGTTTTGGTATAAAGGCCAAATTTATCAGAATCCAATTCTGCCAATTTCAGCATGATCTGTAACAGATGCCTCAGACTTTGCTTGGGGAAGAGTATCTATGGGGATAAAAGTGCAAGGTCTTTCAAACAGAAAACAGACCAAAATATGTAAATGAGATGTTGGCATTTAAAAATCCTCTCCTCTGTCAGTCATCTCTGGTCACCAGAACCATTTCATGTTTACAGACACCACCCCCATGATGTGGTACAAAAACGGGTGGAACCATATGATACCCTTTGTGCAGACTAGCCATGGCAGTCTGTGATGTAGCTTTTCTGCACAGTCTCACTCTGCAGGTATCTTGCAGCTGTCAGAGCAAAACTGTCAGACAGCTGAGCAGAACCAGGACAGACTCTCTCAAATGGAAATGTAATTGGGTGCCTCACAGGACTTGATCCAGCCATGGGAAGTACCTGAAATGGATCTTTTGCCTCCACTCACAACAGTCATTTAGCAAAATTCTGCTCCAAGACTCTGTGAGAAGGCCCGGAAGACTGGTGCTGTTTTTCTTTCTCTTGGACAGGAATATTCCTTCACTTTTTTTCCACCCTTTCTACTAATATCCAAGATCATTCTGAAGATACAGGATGACTTTCAAAAGATCGTTGTGGTGACTCCCTTCTGGTCCAAATGCAGCAGATGTTCTCCTTTCTTTGGAAATGACTAGTGGCAACTGTCACATGCTTCCTTCACAGATGGACCTGCTCACACAGGGCAATGGTTGTTTGATGCTTCCCTACTCCAAGCAAGTGCAGCTAATTGTCTGATGGGTGCCTAAAAGGTCTAAAGATTCTGTTTTCTGATGACTTGCAGCTGGTATTGAAGGAGTTGAGACAACCTGCTAGTAGAAAATCCTGTATTGGTAAATAGAAAATATTTTCTAGTTGATGCCAAGATGGGCATCAGCACCCTTTCATATGTAGTGTTTCTTTGCTTCTGCATTATTTGTAAGTTGTTCTGTAGAATGTCTTACTCCTGTATCAGTTTTGTCAGTCATTTCAGCATGTCTGCTAGTGGATCCTCCCTCTTTCAATGCAATCCCATATAAAGCTTTTGAAAGGAGTGTTGCATACATAGCCTCCAAGAAAACTGGTTGCTTTTCTTTAGAATCTATATTTTGTTAGAGAAATTAGCTATAGCTTCATTTGAGCCAGCTCATTAGGCTGATTTTGAAGTTCTTAACATGGAAAGTGATGTCATACTAATTGGTCTAACCTCTGCATGAACTGTATCTGAGTTGCAAACTCTTAAGGAACCCCTATATTTGTCAAAATGAGATAATGTTGACCAACTTTGAGAAGTAATACTTCATTTATACCTAAAGTGGTATGTGTTTACTTTGAGCCAAGCTACCCATGTCCCCGTCTCTCCAGAATGTACAAATGAGGGAGTATGGGTACTTCATACTTTGGTTGTCCATGGACTACTCTGCTAGTATCCTGACAGATAAAAAATATTTTAGCAACTTTGATTAGTTCATTTCTTTGTAAAGGTAAGAAAAAAGGACAACCTGTCTCAAAGCAGACTTTATTTTCAAGTGGTTGTCACTTTCTGACCGCCACAACAAGGCAATTCCAGGCAGGGTCCATGCTCATTCTGCCAGGACCCTTGTCTTTATCTGTGTCTTTTTGGAAATGGTTGGATTGTGGACGCAGCAACTTGGTCCTTTGTGTATAACTTTTACAGAGATATATAGTCTGGATTCCTCCATCTTTTGGCCAGGCCTTTGCTAGAGTTTTGCTAAGGCCATTTGCTAGGGGCAACTGGACTCCCTTCCTACCTGTCAAAGCTATAGTTATCTATTCATCACTGCTGCAGTAGCATTACCTGTATTTTAATAATTAGCATAGTATAGTTGTGTAAACTTACTGTGAGTAGATGTTCAAATGATCCCTGCTGTTGTAGCTGCTGCTTCCCTCCATATTCCTTATTTTGTAAGTGTTTGCCTGGGTGAATGTCTATATTTTTTATTTCCTAGTATTGACCTTCTTAGGGTTTTAGCCTCCCTTTTCTTGTTGGCGTGAAAGCTCTGAAAGGCTCGACTTGCAAACCACGCTTACTTAGCTCAGCTGTTACTGGCTAACTGGGGTACATGGAAGATGCACTTGAAGATGTGGAAGCCGGCTGGCTGTTATTTCCTTAGCAGGTTGTATCCTCAACAGCTAAGGCTACTGCAGCAGTGATCATTCAAATATTTACTGTTTTTTGGTAAGTTTGCTTACACTTCTGTACTGTCTGTGCAGTAGCTCTTAAAATTTGCAAGTTCCCACCTTCTTCCTCTTTTGCTTATCCAACCTACCAACTGCTTTCTCTTAATAAAACCCCACATAGTGTAGTTTGTCACACAAATAGATTGTCTCCACCTTCTCTGCCAGATAGGTTCTGCAGTGATGTCTTCCATCAATTTTTGACTACTTACATCTAGGTAATATGTATATTCCTCTCCTTTTAGATCCCCCTGTTTCTCTACCTGCCGAAGATGAGATGTATGTAATTTGCATTCTTTTGTCAGCTTCATACCTTTTGGCCCCTTGTCCATGTCCTCCTTCCTGTTAAACTGTAATTTTCAGTAATAACCTGTTACTTGAAATCTCATGATTTCTGCTAGTACTTCCATTAAGGCCCATTTGGGGTTGTGGTAGTATGTTCACTGGTGTAGCTATATTCTTATTCTCTTCTAAGACCCCCTTGATTCCTTCATGTTCCAACCCTTCCTATCATCCAGCCTTTCCTCAATTTTGAATGGTAGTAGTACATTCATTGATATTGCTATATCCCTCTTTGCTTCTTGTTCCCCCAAGATGTATGTGCTGCCGGATTATATTCTACTTTTCTGTTGCAACTTTTTTATATATAAAATTCCCTTCTCTCTCTTGTGTATAAGATCAGTTCTGTTGGGAGTGGGAGTGGGAATAGAAAGAGAAGCTTTTGATTATCTCTTCTGCAAACTTGAGGGATACCATTTGTGTGAGCTAGACAGAAGCCCTAGGAGATTGGAGAAACATGCTAAATTGGCATTTTAGTGTGGCTTTGTATCCAGTTTCTTTAACTCTGTATATGTTGCTGAAGCCGTGGCACCTTGCCTCTTTTTAACATATTAGGTTGAAGTATTTATCCTTTGGAATCTTTAGGCCCTTCTGCAATAAATTAAATGTTGCAACTGTCCCCCTCATTTCTGTTTCATGTGTCTTGCTTCAGAAACCTTGACCAAGATGTTCATCGTGTTTCACTGTTGCAGTCATCACTGTAGGGTTCTTACTGCCGGCAGGCAGCCCTTGGTCGGCCAGAATCCCAAAGTCTGGGTCCAGCGTCGGCTGTGTACTCACTCTCCCTGACGTCAGTGCGCCAGGGGTACAAAGCTCCCAGGCGACGCCATGTTTCCAGTCTTTCTTGCCGTGCGGTGGAAGCAGTTCGCAAGTGCCGGTCGGCTGACTCCTGTTATTTTTGGTGCTTCATATCGAAGACATTCTTCTTTTCAAAGCTAAGTACCCTGTTGGGGAAACTTTTTTCTTGCTCCATACCGATGTCAGAAAAAGTTAATAATTGTATTTCATGTGGGAAGCAAATACCTCATAAGGATTTTCACTCTTACTGTATTCCTTGTCTAGGCCCTGACCACGACGTAGCTAGTTGTCGGTTTTGTGCTAGATTTAATCAACGTACTATTAAATGGAGATACGATTTTGCCTTTCATTACTTTGGGAGGCGATTTAATTATTACACGTCGTCGGACACTCTTCCGACTACCAGAGTTCATAAAAGGCTCAAGAATAAGGATAGGCCTCCGAGGTCCAAATCAGGCGACAGTTTACAATCGGAGCCAGCTGCCGGTTCGACCGTCGTCAGTGAGTCGCTTTCGCAGCCCCTGTCGTTGGCCATTACAGAACCGCTTGCCGAAACGGACTCCCACGAGGAGCCAACTAGGCCTTTGAATACTCCAGGTGCAGGACCTTCGGCTAATGCTCCATCGGATGGGTTCGGAGCCGCTGTGCAGGTACCGGCTTCCGAGGGGGGTTTTCAGGCCTACGCAGCTTCAGGCAAGGGCTCCTTCTAAAACAGACTCAAGCCCAGGCCTCCTCTGATCCGGGACCTAAATCTCAAAAACAAACGCTTAAAATGGCGGAGGACTTACTAACTATGATTAGGGGTTCACATCCCCCTCCAGACAAAAGGCCAAGACAAGAATTGGATTATGAATCCTCTGATCAGGCATCTATCTCTTCACTGTCTTCCTCTTAACAGGATTATACTTTCCCTTCTTATGAGGATTTTGATGCTGAGGAAATACATTCCTTCAGCTTCTCCTCCTGAGGATAACTTTTTTGGGGAAACTTTACATGACATGAGGGAACACTTCAGCTGGGAGGGACAGGAGTTTTCTGAATCTAAGAGAAGGCTTAGGGATTTCCTTCTTCCCCAACACAGACCCCTGGCTATTCCTCCTATTTCGGATATTGTGGATGATGTTTTTTCTGAGTCTGATTTAACTACTGACTCCTTTCCTCCGGCCCCTGCTAAGCCTGATGGATATTACAGTGTCCTGACTCCCACCAGTTTCTTTATAAAAATCCTACTGCTGATCCAGAAACCATTTCTCAGGGTCCTAAGGGTGTTAAGGCCGCCACTGCTAAGAACCCTATTCCGTCAGATAAGGATTCTGGAGCTTTGGAGAGCTGGGGCAAAAAAGGGTGCACTTTTGCTACTTTATCTATTAGGGCTTTAAATTGTCAATTTCATATGTTCAAATATCAGCAATACCTTTTGTCTGTTATGAAACAAAAACTGGCTACCATTTCTGTATGTGCAGATAATAAGGAATTACATGATTTGATGCATGCTACTGAGCAGGTGGGGAAACGTACCTTACACTGTGGATTTGATGCTTTGGAGGCCTCTTGCAGGGCAGTTGCCACTGGCACGGTCATTAGAATGCATGCTTGGTTAAAGGAACAAAATTTGCCTGATCAAGTGAAAGCAAAGTTACTGGATGCTCCTGTTCAACATAATGTTTTGTTTGGGTCTAAGGCTGAAGAGGTTATAAAGAAAATGGAGGATAAGGCAAAATCCATGCAAATGGTAAAGGATTTCTTACAAGTTCAGCCTCCTAGATTTAGCAGAAATTGGCCAGCAAAAAAATTGGTCCTTTCCCAGCTCGGACAGGCCTCAGAGGTGTAGATATAGGCGCCCCAGAGGGAGGGCTCAAGCACAGACCTCTTATAGACCTAGACAGTGGAGTGCTTCCACCCCCAGGGGTGGAGAAGATAGGTCTCAACTTTATAAGAAACAGGCTCAATGACTCCCCTGCATGACTCCAGGAACCTCTCTCCTGGAAGATCCTCTGGGAGGAAAACTTTCTCTTTTTCACCGAAATTGGACTTGCATAACCCAAGACAAGTTGGTTCTGGATGTAGTTTTAAGAGGTTACAAATTCCACTTTCACACCCTACCAAAACCAAACGGATGGCCAGACCTACCAAAAAATCAATGGGTAGAGGCATTGAAACAGGTGAGGTCCCTCATGGCTATGATGGCCATAGAACTGGTTCCAAATTCGGAGACGGGACAAGGCTTTTATTCAGGACTCTTTCTAGTTCTCAGAAAGCAAAATACTTGGAGACCCATCCTGGATCTGTCAGTTTGAAATACTTTCCTGGAGATACCAAAGTTCAAGATGCTTACTCTGCAGCAGCTCCTGCCAATGTTGAGCAAAAATGCATGGATGGTGACATTAGATTTAAAGGAGGCTTACCTACACATTCCTATCAGACAGGAGTGCAGACGATACCTCAGGTTCAAGGCAGGCTCGAAACATTACCAATTCTCTGCGCTGCCTTTTGGCTTGTCTACTGCACCCCAGGGTCTTTACCAAGTGCCTGGCACCAGTAGTAGCTTACTGCAGACTCAAGGGAATTCATATTTACTCTTATCTGGACAACTGCCTTATTCAAGCAGACAGCAAGGACATTTTACTCCAGCACCTGGAATTTGTTCAGAATCTACTCAAGTACCTGGAATTCACTGTGAATGTAAAAAAGTCAAATTTGACACCCACACAACAGATAACTTTCCTGGGTGCTCTTTTAAGCACAACAACCCAGATGGCATTCCTGACATCAGAAAAACAACTACAGCTGGCTTCAACTTTCAAAAGCCTGGCGTTAATGTCTCAGCTAACTGCAAGGAAATTCCTGCAGGCTTTGGGTTACGTGGCTTCCTACATCCTACTCATACCATATGCAAGACTGCATATGAGGAAGATACAATGGTACCTAAAAAGCGTATGGTCCCAGCATTGTCACAGTCTAGAAATAGAGATTGCTGTCTTGCCTTGCCTGCAAAAGGAATTCCATTGGTGGGCCATGGCATGTCTTCAAAACAAAGGGAAAGCCTTCAGTCTACCTCCAGCCTACCAAGTGATAACCACGGACGCCTCTGATTATGCATGAGGAACCCACTTGCAGGGGAAAGGCCTGCAAGGTTTTTGGACAGAGGATCAGAAGCATCTACATATCAATTTAAAAGAGATGTTAGCTGTGCAGAATGCCCTCTTGGCTTTCAGGGATATTTTACAGCCAGGGCAGCTACTGATACGGACAGACAACACCACAGATGTTCATCGTGCATACAGCTGCAGTCATAACAGATGGGTTCTCCTGCCCTCAGGCGGGTCCTCGGTCGGCCGAATTCCAAAGTCTAGGTCCGGGCGTCGGTTGACGTCGCTTCTTCCCTGACGTCAGTGCGACAAGGGTATAAAAGAACCAGCCGATGGCATTTTCTTCCGTCTTTCTTGCTGCGCGGTGCCCGAAGCAGAAGCAGTTCACAAGTGCCGGTCGGCCAGCTCCTGAGATTACGAAAAATTTGGAACCGAAGTCTTCTTAAAAGCTAAGTACCCCATTGGGGAAACTTTTTCTTGCCTCAGACCGATGTCAAACAAAGTTAATAATTGTATTTCTTGTGGGAAGCAAATACCGCATAAGGATTTCCATTCCCTCTGTATACCTTGTTTAGGCCCAGACCACGGCGTCTCGGTCTGTCGCTTTTGTGCTACATTCAACAAGCGCACTATTAAGCGTCGGGCAGAGTTCACCCAGCATTATTTTGGGAAAGCATTTAACTATACTATGTCGGATACTCCGACTCCAGTTTTGTCTAAAAAACGCAAAGACAAGGACCGACACTTGAGGTCCGCGGCCTCTACCAACACCACGCCTAAGCCGACTACACGTGGTCCGGTTCTCAGCGAGGCGCCTACGCAGCCCCTGATTACCGACGACACATCTTTGGTGGTGTCTCTTGTACCCGAGGTCGCAGGCACCTCAGCCCACACCCTGACTACAGATACCGAAGCCACGCTTGGTGTTGAAACACAGAATGTGGACAGGTCCACCTCCACTCAAGGTGTCTTCAGACCTTCCTCTTCTTTCTCCATCAAGGCTTTCACCAAGTCTAAAGCTACCATGCACCCTAAGAGACCAGCTACACAGGGCCCATCTCCAGGCCCCATGCCTAAGAAACAGATGCTTAAAATGGCTGAGGATTTAATTACTCTAATCAGAGGTTCTCAGCCACCTCCGGACAAAAGACCCAGAGTGGAAGAAGATTCCCCCTCCTCTGATCAGGGCTCCATTATTTCAGAGCACTCTGATTGCCAGGAACAGTCTTACTCCCCTTTTGAAGACTGATGCAGAGGAATCTATCCCTTCTGTACCCCCCCCCCCCTGAGGATTATTCATTTGGTGAAACACTGCATACCTTAAGGGAACACTTCCACTGGGAAGGCCAGGATTATTCAGATTCCAAGAAAAGGCTCAGGGAATTTCTTTTGTTACCCCAGCACAGGCCTCTGGCTATACCTCCTGTCCTGGACATCCTAGATGATGTTTACTCGGAGGCCTGCCTTAACCCAGATTCTCTTCCTCCAGCTCCAGTTAAGCCTGACAGGTACTACAGGGTTCCTGACTCACACCAATTTCTTTACAAAAGCCATGCTGCTGACCTAGAAACCATCTCACAGGGGCCCAAGGGAGTTGAGGCCTCCATTGCCAAAAACCCATTGCCTTCCGAGAGAGATTCCAGAAATTTAGAAAGGTGGGGAAAAAAGGTATATACCTCGGCTACCTTGTCCATGAGGGCCTTAAACTTTCAGTTTCATATGCTAAAATACCAACAGTTTCTGTTATCTCAATTGAAAAGTAAAACATCACAACCTGAACAACCAGACATGAAGGAGTTGCAGGATTTGATGCATAGTGCAGAACAAGTGGGTAAACATACCTTAAAATGTGGTTTTGATGCTCTAGAGACCTCATGTAGAGCTGCTGTTACAGGCTCAGTCATACGTAGGCATGCCTGGCTCAAGGAACAAGCCTTGCCTGATCATGTCGAAGCTAAATTACTAGACGCCCCTCTTCAAAAGGATGTACTATTTCGGGCAAATGCTGAGGGAAGTATTACGGAAAATGGAGGAAAAGGCTAAATCAATGCAAACTGTGAAAGAATTTGTGCAGGTCCAACCCCCACGTTTTAGTAGAAATTGGCCTTCCAAAAACTGGTCCTTTCCTGCCACAGACAGACCCCAAAGAGGCAGATACAGGCGCCCGAGGGGCAGAGGACAAACACAAGGCTCGTACAGAGGCAGACAATGGCAAGCTCCTACACAAAGAGGTGGTGAGGACAACTCGCAATCCTTCAGAAAGCAAAACCAATGACTTTCCCCTTTGCATGCCAACCAGGTCTCAAATGGCAGCCCCCTTAGGAGGAAAGCTGGCACTGTTCTCAAAAAATTGGCATATTGTCACAAAGGACAAATGGATCCTGGACATTATAAACAGAGGCTACAAAATTCCATTTCCATACCCTTCCAAAAATGAAAGGCATGCCAAACCTGCCACACAATCAAAGGACAGAGGCACAAAAGCAAATTTCAGGTCTTATAAACATGAAAGCTATTCGAGGTACCTACACACGAACAAGGTCAAGGTTTTTATTCCAGGCTATTTCTGGTGCCAAGGAAGGGAAAAGATTGGAGACCGATTTTGGATCTTTCCATACTAAACACATTCCTACTCATACCAAAATTTAAGATGCTCACTCTACAGCAACTTCTTCCCATGCTGGGCAAGGAGTCTTGGCTGGTAACATTGGACCTCAAGGAGGCATACCTGCATGTCCCAATCAGACAAAATTGCAGAAGATACCTCAGATTTCTTGCAGGTTCAACCCATTATCAATTCTCTGCATTGCCCATTGGTTTATCTACTGCGCCCAGAGTATTCACGAAATGCCTGGCATCAGTAATTGCCTACTGCAGACTTCAAGGGATACAAATATACCCTTATCTGGACGACTGCCTGATCCAAGCGGACAGCAAGCACATTCTTCTGAAACATCTGGCTTATGTAATAATATTTTTAAACTCTCTAGGATACACAGTCACCAAAGAGAAATCAAGACTAATACCCTCTCGGAAGATAATTTTCCTGGGTGCCAATTTGGACACAAACACCCAGATGGCCTACCTCACGCCAGAGAAGCAGGGGTTACTAACTCAATATTTCAGAACACTGGCAAATTGCACCAGGCTGACTGCAAGGAAAATCCTGCAGGCTCTGGGATTCATGGCATCTTGCATCTTACTAATCCCATGTGCAAAGCTGCATATGAGAACTGCAATGGTACCTAAAAAACATATGGTCTCAACACAGCCACAGTTTGGAAACAATAATACCATTAATTCCATGTCTGCAAAAGGAATTTCTGTGGTTGGCTCAAGCATGCCAAACACAGGTCTTACATTCAGCAAGCCTCAAGCAAATCAAGTCATCACAACAGACGCCTCGGACTATGCGCACATGACAGACTGGTGCATTCAGGGCAAATGGACCCAAAAAGAAAAGCACCTTCACATCAATCAAAAAGAAATGCTAGCAGTGATAAATGCTATTATAGCTATCAAGGACCTTCTGCAACCAGGTCAGCTATTGATAAGAACAGACAACACCACAGTTATGTGGTACATAAACAAGCAGGGAGGAACACATTCTTATCCCCTATGCAGACTGGCCATGTCACTTTGGAACATGGCCATGGACTTACAAATGGAACTACAAGCACAGTACTTGCCAGGCAAGGAAAACACGCTGGCAGACAACCTAAGCAGGAATATGACAGATCCACACGAATGGAAGTTGCATCCAAAAGTTTTTACAGAAATAATCCAAGAATGGGGAAGGCCAGACCTAGATCTCTCTGCCTCTCACAAAAATCATCAGTTGACAAAATTCTGCTCAAGGATCTTCCATCCAAAGGCCTGGAGAGAGGACGCTCTCTCTTTCAGTTGGACATCAATGACAGTTTATGCCTTCCCACCTCTTCCTCTGCTGCCCAAAGTCCTATTGAAGACCAGAGCAGACAGACCAAAGATGATCCTCATTGCTCCGGACTGGCCAAGGCAACACTGGTACCCACTCCTGAGGAGCCTGACTCATTCCCCACCATGGACCCTGCCTCTAATGCCTCTTCTTCTGACTCAGCACAGCTTCAAAACTCTTCACAGTCAGCTGAAAACACTCAATCTAGCCGCATGGAAGATTCCTTAGCATCACAGCAGGCCCTGCTCTCCAAGGAGGTGCAGGATGTCATTTTGGAGGCCAGAAGGCCATCAACTAGAAAAGCTTACTCTGCAAAATGGAAACGTTTTTGTGTTTGGAATGAGAAAAAGGGCCAGTGCCCTGGAAAAACTGAATTTACCTCAAATACTACAATATTTGGCTGAACTGTTAAGCAGTGGACTTTTGTTCTCCTCCATCAAAATCCATGCCTCAGCCATTTCTGCAGAATACAACACTGATCCACCTTTATTCTCTCACCCTCTATTAAGACAGTTTCTCAGAGAGACTAAGAATTTAAGACCTCCAAGAAAACAACCAATACCTGCTTGGGATCTTAATTTCATTCTGGAAAAACTGACTTTGCCTCCTTTTGAGCCAGCTGCCTCATCAGATTTACAATATTTATCCTGGAAAACAGCTTTCCTTCTGGCTATCACTTCAGCTCGTAGAGTTTCAGAACTACAGGCTCTTATGGCTGTCCAGCTTTTTATCATCTTCCATCAGGACATAGTTTCATTACGTACCAACCCGTCCTTTATGCCTAAAGTGGTATCCAGGGTAGCTTTAAATCAGGCCATACATTTACCTACTTTTTATCCTAATCCTCAAAACAAAGGGGAGAGATTACTGCATTCCTTGGACATCCACAGACAACTGCGTTATCTGGACAGAACAAATCCTTTCAGAAAATCAGAACAGCTTTTTGTGGCCTATGCGGTAGGAGCTCAAGGAAAGTCAATATCCAAACAGACAATCTCAAAATGGATAGCCCACTGCATACGCTTTTGCTATTCCTTTCATGGCAAAACTGTACCTACAGACATTAGAACTCATTCTACCAGGGCCACAGCCACCTTTGCAGCCTTCCTCAGAGGAGTTCCTACCAAGGATATTTTGGAAGCAGCCACTTGGAGTTCTGTACATACCTTCTCCAAGCACTACAACCTACCATTATACTCCAAATCTAGAGCAGGCTTTGCCACTGCAGTCCTGCACGGCATTTTGGCTCCTCCTAGCTCCACTTAGTGCCTACCACCCCTTTCTTAGCTTTGGGATTCTACCCATCTGTTATGACTGCAGCTGTATGCACGATGAACATAGTACAGTGTTGTACCTACCATAAATGTAGATGTTCGAGTGCTAATACAGCTGCAGTCCAGGTTTCCCTCCCTCCTTCCCCTCTAGGGGTCTTCTTTTATGGTGTATTTGCTTGCAACTACTGTTTTTTGATTATATTGAATTGCATTATTACATCATTTTATGTATTGCCTTCGTTCTGGGGGCACCTGACATCTGGGGCAAGAAAAACTGAAGAAAATGGCGTCGGCTGGTTCTTTTATACCCCTGTCGCACTGATGTCAGGGAAGAAGCGACGACAACCGACGCTGGACCTAGACTTTGGAATTTGGCCGACCGAGGACCCACCTGACGGCAGGAGAACCCATCTGTTATGACTGCAAGCTGTATTAGCACTCGAACATCTACATTTATGTTAGGTACAAAACTGTACTTTGTGGTACATAAACAAGCAAGGGGGGGGGGGTCACACTCCTACCCCCTTTGCAGACTAGCCATGACTCTGTGGAACACAGCACTAGCTTGCAAAATGGACCTACAAGCTCAATTCCTGCCAGGGAAACAAAACACTCTGGCAGACAGCCTGAGCAGGAACCTGAGAGACCCACACGAGTGGATGCTAGACACCCAAATATTCAAGATGATTACAGAAGCCTGGGGCTGCCCGGACATAGATCTTTTTGCATCTCCCCACAACTACCAGTTACAGACCTTTTGCACAAGGACATATCACAAGCTAGCATGGAAATTGGATGCTCTCTCATTCAGTTGGAGGAACCTCTCAGGGTATGCGCTCTTTCATTCAGTTGGAGGAACCTCTCGGGGTATGCCTTTCCGCCACTACCTCTTCTACCAAGGGTGTTGTTAAAAATAAAAGGACAAACCAAAGGTGATCTTACTAGCCTTGAATTGGCCTCGACAATTTTGGTACTCAACACTGATAAATCTATCCCAGGAACCTCCTTGGATTCTACCTCCGATTCCATATCTCTTGTCTCAACATCAGGGCCAGGTCCTGCACTCTCGTATCAAAATTCGCAGCCTGGCGTATTCCGGGTCTATGAGTAATCCTACCCTTTCCAAACAGGTCATGGATGTTATCTTAGAAGCCAGAAGGCCTAGCACTAGGAAATCTTATGAAGGTAAATGTAAGAGATTTTGCACCTGGATGCATGCTCAGGAATCAGATCCTCACATTACAAATATTCCATTGATTTTACAATACCTAACAGATATGTTGCATTAGGGTTTATCTTTTTCCTCCATAAAAATACATGCCTCAACTATCTCTGCACATTATAATACAGATCCTCCAATTTTTTCACATCCACTTCTGAAACAATATCTAAGAGGAGCAAAGAATTTAAGGCCCCCTAGGACACCACCCATCCCTGCCTGGGACCTCAATTATGTCCTGGAAAAACTTACTCTGTCTCCTTTTGAGCCTGCGGCCACATCTGATATAAAGTATTTATCATGGAAGACTGTTATCCTACTGGCTTTAACTTCAGCCAGGAGAGTCTTGGAGTTACAAGCCCTCATGGCTGTGGAACCTTGCATTATTTTTCATCAAGACAGGGTTTCTTTGAGGACTTACCCTACTTTCATGCCTAAAGTGGTTTTAAAGCAAACTATTCACCTGCAAACTTTTTCCCTAATCCACAAAATAAGGGGGAGAGGATCTTGCATTCTTTGGACGTGCATAGTATAGGCAGCTTCACTTTTACCTGGACAGAACCAAGGATATCAGGAAAACAGAACAACTGTTTAAGTTTCTTATGCAGCAAATTCCCAAGGCAAAGCTATTTCAAAACGGACCATTTCTAAATGGATTGCTCATGGAATCAAATTTTGTTACTCTTATCATGGAAAGCAAATCCCAGGAAACATTAGGACTTGCTCTACCAGAGATGCTGCTACTTCAGCTGCCTTTCCTCAGGGGTGTCCCTACCAAAGATATTTTGGAAGCTGCTACTTGGAGTTCAGTGCATACTTTCTCTAAGCACTATAATCTCCCTCTTTATTCTAAGTCTAGGGCAGGCTTTGCTTCTGCAGCCTTGCAAGGCCTTCTAGCCGCCCCTTCTACTCAATAACCTCCACCCTTTATCTCAGCTTTGGGATTCAACCCTACAGTGATGACTGCAACAGTGAAACATGAACATTGTACAGTAGTGTACACTTACCATAAATGTAGATGTTCGAGTGTCTTCACTGTTGCAGTCTGGGTTACCCACCCTCCTGTCCCCTCTTATATTTTTATTGGTGTGGTTCCCTGCTTCACCCTTCTTCTGAGGTGTATTTGCTACAGGGTATGGGGTTTGTTGTATGTTACATTTTTGTTTTACTTTTAGCCTTTACTTTTGGGCACCTGACATCTGGGTCAAGAAAAACTGGAGAACATGGCGTCAGCTGGGAGCTTTGTACCCATGGCGCACTGACGTCTGGGAGAGTGAGTACACAGCCGATGCCAGACCCAGACTTTGAGATTCTGGCCGACTGAGGGCTGCCTGCCGGCAGGAAGAACCCTACAGTGATGACTGCAACAGTGAAGACACTCTAACATCTACGTTTATGGTAAGTGTACACAACTGTACTTTCCTTAATTCTAGGATTGCTTTGGAGACCCTTAACTCGTCTGCACTGAGTTTTCAGAAAATCGATTAGAATTTGATTTGCACTGATGCTCCACCTAGGGGCTGCAGTAGTTAGTGGGTAACACTGGAGCAATGCTAGGGAAGCAGTCGCAGGGGCCATAAGATGTTTAGACATATGTTCAGATTTAAGTAGGCACACTTGTGTTCTTGTCACTCTCTTCAAGCACTTAATAGTACTTGCCTCCCAAATTGAGCAGAGCCATATATGATTACCCTGGTTTAAAATTAGTTTACTTTTCAGTCAAGGTTTGTCTTAAAGGTAGCCATAATAGCACTTTGAACTGTAATGGCAAATTATTCAGCTGTGAGTACATCGTGTTTAGGAACCTATTCCTTGAGTAGAGTCTTATTTGTTGTACTTTTGAGTCCCTGGTGCAAGTATTTGCAGATAAACTGTTATTGCAATGAAGTAGGTCAGTTAGGAACTGGTCTTCTGTAGCTGAAAAATGAGAGAGAGGTCATAGAGCAGCTAGTAGACTATGTAAGGGGAATAATTCTAATCTGTCAGGAAAGTTGAAGAATTTTAAGGCCTTTAATTTTCTCCGTTAGAAATCTTTGGCGCGTTTTCTGCTGAGTAGATATGCTTGGACAGAGTCTTCAATGGGGGGGGTCTGATGAAAGACTACTTTGGGTCATGAGTAATTTCCCTTGCAAATTAAATGGGCCATTCTTAGAAACATCAATCCCTGTTCTCCAATGCTTGTGAAGGACAATTTGTGGGAGAAAAGCATCAAGGAACATGCGTGTCCCTTTCCATCTCCCAGCGGCAAACCAGATCTTACCCACATTCAGTTCAGACCTGGCTAGAGAATTGCACCTAGGCAGCTTCAGAGTCTAAGTGACATGGAACAGGCACCTGGCAAGCCTAGCACATCAACATAAAGGAAGTGATTGCACTTATTTTGGCCATAAAAACAGTCTAAGAAAAGTTGATACCAAGATGAGTAAAAATACTAATTAGATAATACAGCTGTGATGTAATATATTAATAAGCAGGGGACGCTCATTCCTACCATTTGCAAATTAGCAGTGGAACTAAGGCAGGTAGCTCAGAAATTGTCACTCATATAGCCTCACATCCCAGGTCAGGACACCCAGCTTAGCAGATGATCTTGAGTGGATCTTTCCTAGACTTCAGTGAATGCCGAAGAGAGGAATATTTCTGGATCTGAGATGCAGATGGGATAGGCCAGGAAGACCTTTTTGCATCCTCAAACAGGCATATCAAGTTTTCTTCAAGACCTCCCTCCCCCATGGGGGCATAGAGAGGAAACGCTTTCTCCTTCACCTGGACAGAGACCCCCCCCCCCCAGGGTATTGTAGAAAATGAGGGTAGATAGTCCAGGAAAGATGCCTACTAGTTCTTCACCTTCAATGAGGGCAGAGTAGAATAAAATTAAAACAGTACCTCAATCCAAGAACTTTCCAACACAAAACAAGGGGATGTTCTTCGTGTTTCACTGTTGCAGTCATCACTTTTGGGTTATCAGCCTGCAGGTAGCCCTCAGTTGGCCTGAATACCAGAGTCTTGGGATTTCTGCGTCGGATGCTGTCGCTTCTTCCATGACGTCAGGGGTACAAAATATGCAGTTGACGCCATTACATCAGTCCTTCTTGCCGTGTGTTGCCCGAAACAGAAGCAGTTCGCAAGTGCCAGTCGGCTGCTTCCTGAAATTTTCATTTTTGAGTTTCAGACCTGAAGTCTTCTAAAAGATAAGTAGCCCGTTGGGGATCCCTTTTTCTTGCTCTAACTGATATCAGAAAAATGAATGGTCTTGCCTGTGGAAAGCAAATACCACAGAGACTTTCATTCTTACAGCGTCACCTGTTTAGGCCCATATCACGTCACTCGCTGTCGGTTTTGTGCCTTGTTCAACGCCAGAACTATTTGTTGGGCAAATTTTGTAGCTAAATTCTTTCCCTCTATCTCCGTATTCTGAAATGGCTTTGGTAAGCCATCTGACTACCGATCTTCCGAAAAAACGCAAGGATAAAGACAGAGACAGACTGCATAGGTCCAAACCTGCCAACGATGCTACCATTAAGCTAGTTGCCAGTCCGCCGGTACTCACTGAGGCACTTTCGCAGCCTGAGATACCCGCTTCTACAGATTCGCAGGCCTATACTGAGACCCATT
This sequence comes from Protopterus annectens, assembly GCF_019279795.1. NCBI lineage: Eukaryota > Metazoa > Chordata > Ceratodontiformes > Protopteridae > Protopterus > Protopterus annectens. Next base: position 492,785,747 of record NC_056748.1, on the reverse strand, counting down.
TGGAGTCCGGTATGACGTGAGATGCTACTTTGACTATGGAAACTGCGGATGTCTCTACTTTGGATGGGTCTGGAGCCGCACTACATTTCAAACCAAAATACCAAATTTCTCAGACCTAGAGTTTGCACTACGCCTAGGAAACAGACTACTAAAGTGCATTCTGAGGCCCACATGCCACAAAAACAAATGCTTAAAATGGCTGAAGACTTCATGACCTTAATTAGTGGAAGTCAGCCATCCCCCTCAGAGACCAAGAACTGATTTTCTTTCTGATTCTTCTGATCAGGAATCTGATAACTCTAATCCTTCTGACTACCAGGACATACCCTTCTCTACCTATGAGGGTTCTGATGCAGAGGATTCCATTCCACGTTTTTCCTCTCCAGAAGATTTTTCTTTTGGTGAAACCCTGCATACCCTTAGAGAGCATTTCTGCTGGGAGAGCCAGGACTACTCTGTCCAAAAAGAGACTAAGGGAATTTTTAAACTTGCCTCTGCACAGGCCTCTAGCTATCCCTCCTGTTCTGGAAATTGTAGATGTCTTCTTGGAATCCAGCCTTACCCCTTATGCATGCTCCATCTTAGTAAAACCAAATCTACTCGAGCTACACACTCTAGGGATATAAACCTCAACACAGCAATGAGTAGAACATGCTGGAGGGATAGATTCCCTTTGCAGAGACTTCCCTTACTATGGAACAGGGTCCTGATCTACATAAGACAGAGCCCCTCACTATTCCTCTTCAAGAGGAACTTTGATGAGTGGATGGGTAACAGAAAGTTCACACCGGGGATCACACCAACAGCACTACTAGATAGGGGCCAAGGGTACTAGCTGCTAGTATAAGGGTCTAGGGAACTACTAAAGGGGCGGTGAATACTGCATAATGTGGCTGGGCTAATATATGCCTTCAGGCAGATAGCCCAGTACTTACCTATGAACCTGTAAACCTATACTTTGCCTTTTGCTCCCAGGAAACCTGACCGGTACTATAGAGTAACCTGACTCTCTCAATTTCCTTTTTAAAAACCCTACTGTGGATCCAGAGACCATTTCCAGGGACCTAAAGCTGATAAGGCTACAACTGCCAAAAATCCTACCCCTTTGGACAGGGATTCTAGATCTTTAGACAAATGGGGTAAGAAGCTATACACCTCTGCTACTCTTGCCATTAGGGCCTTAAATTGCCAGGTTCATATGTTAAAGTAGCAGCAGCATATTATGGAGTTAAACAGAAAATGATGTTGATTCCTGACTGTGCAGAACAAAGTTTTACAAGAGTTAATGCATTCTGCTAACCAAGTTGGTAAACATACTTTGCAATGTGGGTTTGATGCCTTAGAAGCATCTTAAAGGGCTGCTGTCACTGGGTCTGTTCTTAAATGGCATGCTTGGCTTAAGGAACAAAACTTGCCAGATCATGTCAAAGCAAAATTACTAGATGCACCATTAAACCAAGAGGGTTTATTTGGTAATAAAGTAGAAGAACTCCTCAAAGGAATGGAGGAGAAAGCTAAATGTATGCAAACTGTTAAAGATTTCTTACAAGTTCAGCCACCTAGATTCAGTAGGCATTGGCCTTCAAAAAACTTTTTTTTTCTAGTCCCTTCCAAGCCTTCAGTCCAAGCCCAGGGGCAGCAGACCACAAAGACTTCAGTCTCAGGTTATGCACAGATCTAAGTAATGGAGTGCTCCCACGTCCAAAACAGGAAGTTGTAAGCCACCATCCTGTGGTAAAATGGCACAATGACTTATCCTTACCTCTTCCAAGCCTTGTCCAAGTACTTGCACCTTTAGGAGGGAAACTTGCCCTGCATGCCAAAAACTGGGACTACATTATCCAAGACAGATGGATCTTAAACATTGTTTCCCAGGGATACAGATTTCACTTCCACTCACTCCCAACCCTAAGCGGATGGCCAGACCTCCCTACAAACCAGTGGGCAGAGGCCCAAAAGCAAGTACTTTCTCCTCTCAGCATCAAGGCTATTCAACCTGTCCCAGCAGAACAAAGGGGGCAAGGTTTTTTATTCCAGACTATTTCTGGTTCCCAAAAAGGAAAACACTTGGTGTCCTATCCTGGATCTGTCTATTCTCCACATCTTTCTGGTGGTTCCAAAATTCAAAATGCTAACTCTCCAACAGCTGCTTCCTATGCTAGCCAAGGACTCCTGGCTAGCAACACTAGACTTAAAAGAAGCCTGTCTGCACATCCCCATAAGGGAATCTTGCAGGAAATACCTTTGCTTCAGAGCAGGCTCTATGCACTATCAGTTCTCTGCACTTCCCTTTGACTTATCTACTGTGCTCAGAGTTTTCACAGTGCCTAGCTTCAGCCATTGCATATTGCAGGCAGAAAAGCATTCAGATTTATCCATACTTGGACGATTGCCTGATTCAGGCAGACAGTCGGGATCTGCTACTACATCATCTGGCATTTGTAAAGAGACTTCTAACTTCACTGGGGTACACCAACGAAAAGAAATCACAGCTGGGTACCCAGCCTACAAATTGTATTTTGGGAGCAAGCTTGAACACAACTTTCCAGATGACATTCCTCACTCCAGAGAAACAAATTTATTTGACAAACTACTTCAGTCTACTGGCCACCAAAACCCGGCTATCTGCAAGAAAAACAGTGCAAGCCCTGGGGTTCATGGCCTCTTGTATTCTATTAATTCTATATGCAAGACTGCATATGAGGAAATGTTAGTGGTATCTAAGAAGTCTTTGGTGTCAACAGTCTCAGGACCTGGAAACAATGATTCATATCATTCCTTGCGTAAGGTTAGAGTTCCTTTGGTGGACAGAGGCCTGCTACCACAACAAGGAACTCTTTCTCACTCTACTCCCTGCCTCCTAAACACTAACAGACGCATCAGACTATGCATGGGGGGCTCACATGGCAAGGCAGGGCAGTGCATTCAGGGCAAGTGGAACCCAAAGCAAATGTACCTGCATATCAATCAAAAAGAAATGTTAGCTGTACAGAATGCCCTGTCAGCCCTCAAAGGCCTTATTCTTCCAGCACAACTATTGGTAAAGAGAGAACAGTTACTGTACATAAACAAGCAGGGGAGAACCCATTCCTACCCACTCTGCAGATTAGCCATGGCTCTGTGGAACACAGCCTTGAGCAGCCAAGTGCACCTGCAAGCTCAATTCTTGCCAGGCAAACTAAATTCACTGACAAGACGACTTCAGCAGAAATCTCTCTGACCCATGAGTGGAAACTGGAACCAAAAAGTCAAGCTTTTGAGGAACCCAAAATATTCAAGCTTTTGTAGCACAGGTGGGGACACCAGAGGGTGGATCTTTTTGCTTCCCCTCAGAACTATCAATTGAGCAAATATTGCACCAGAACTCCCCACAGCCAAGCTTGGAAAGTGGATGCCCTGTCCTTCACCTGGGAAAATCTCTCAATCTATGCCTTTCCCCCTCTGCTCCTCCTCTCGAAGGTTCTACTAAAGATCAAACAGGACAAGCCAAGAACTATGCTGATTGCACCAGACTGGCCATGCCAGCACTGGTGCCTTCTTTTGTGCAGCTTGACATTACTGCCACCATGGCACCTGCCTCAGACTCCTTCCCTGCTGTCCCAGCAGGCGGGCCAGGATGTTTTTCGGGTTTCTCTGTTGCAGTCATTTGGGTTATCTGCTTGCAGGCAGCCCTCAGTCGGCGTGATTATCAAAGGCTTGGGTCCTGCGTCGGTTGCTGTCTCATCTTCCATGACGTCAGGTAGTCAGGGGTATAAAGCGTGCAGCTGACACCATTACATCAGTCCTTCTTGCCATGCGGTGCCCAAAGAAGAAGCAGGTCGCAAGTGCCGATCGGCCGACTCCTGAAATTTTAATTTTCGAGTTTCAGAACGGAAGTCTTCAAAAAAAAAAAAGCTAAGTACCCCACTGGGGATCCTTTTTCTTGCTCTAAACCAATGTCAGTAAAAGTTAATTGTATTTTGTTGTGAAAAGCAAATACCTCAAAGATTTTCATTCATACTGCATTTCTTACTTGGGCCCAGACCACAATGTCCCTCGCTGTCTGTTTTATGCCTTATTCAATCCTCTATTTGTCGTCGCTTCATTTTCACATCAAACTATTTCGGAACTCTGTTCAGTTATCCAGAAATGGCTTCAGTAAGCCATTCGACTACCGACATTCCGAAAAACCGGAAAGATAATCAAACAGCATAGGTCCAAAGCTGCTGACTATGCTTCCGTTAAGCTAGTCGCCAGTTAGCCGGTACTCTGTGAGGTGCTTTCGCAGCCCTTGATGATACCTGCTATTTTAGATTCGCAGGCCTATACTGAGACCCATTCGGAGTCCGGTATGCCGCAAGATACTTATTCAACTATGGAACCTGCGGATGTCTCTACCTTGGATGGGTCCGGAGCCGCTGTGCAGGCACCGGCTTTAGAGGGTGTATTCAGGCCTACTGACTTGCATATCAAACAGACGCCATCTTCTTCTTCAAGGCTTAAAACTTTATCCACACCTGGAAAACTGATGCCCAGACAGAATGGTCAGGTCCGTATGCCTAAAAAAACAAGTAAGAATGGCTGAAGACCTTATTACTCTAATCAGGGGAAGCCAGCCTTCTCCCTCTAAGAGACCTAGAACTGATTTTCCTTCTGATTCTTTTGATCAAGATTCTGAAATTCCTGTTTCTTGTGATAACCAGGATTTGAGGATTCTGATGCAGAGGAATACATTCCCTCTGCTTCCCCTCCGGAAGATTTCTCTTTTGGTGAAACTTTGCACACTCTTGAGCATTTCTGCTGGGAAAGCCAGGATTACTCGACTCCAAAAAGAGGCTTAGGGGATTCTTGCTCCTACCTCAACACAGGCCTTTAGCTATCCCTGCTGTACTGGACATTGTAGATGATGCCTTCTTGGAATCTAGCCTGGTCCCAGACACTTTACCTCCAACTCCCAGAAAACCTGACCGGTATTACAGAGTACGTGACTCTCAAATTCCTCTCTAAGAAGCCTACTGCAGACCCAAAGACCATTTCACAGGGACCCATAGGCATTAAGGCTACTACTGCCAAAAACCCTACCCCCTCTGATAGTGATTCCAGGGCCCTGGACAGATTGGGTAAGAAGGTATACACTTCTGCTACTTTGGCCATTAGGGCCTTAAACTACCAGTTTCATATGTTGAAGTATCAGCAGCATATTATTGGCTTACTTAAACAGAAAATTATGTTGATTCCTGACCGTGCTGAAAATAAAGAATTACAAAATTTAATGCATTCTGCTGAACAAGTTGCTAAACATACTTTGCAGAGTGGTTTTGACTCCTTAGAGGCATCTTGCAGGGCTGCTGTCACTGGGTTTGTACTCGGAAGGCGTGCTTGGCTTAAGGAGCAAACTTTGCCAGATCATGTTAAGCTAAATTACTGGATGCTCCCTTAAACCAAGACCGCTTGGCAACATAGCAGAAGTAGTACTTAAAAACATGGAGGAAGAAGTTAAATCTATGCAAACTGTTAAAGATTTCCTGCAAATACAGCCTCCCAGATTTAGTAAGCATTGACCTTCTAAGAATTGGCCCTTTCCAGTCTCTTCCAGGCCTTCTCAGTACAAACCCAGGACCAGCAGACCACCTAGGCTACAGTCTTAAGGTACTCACAGGCCTAAGCAGTGGGGGGCTCCCACTTCCAAAGCTGGAAATAGTAAGACACCCCCTTATGGTAAACTGGCACAATGACTTAACCTTAAACCTTCCAAGCCCTGTTCAACTGACTGCTCCTTTAGGGGGAAAGATCGGCCTGCATGCAAAAAACTGGGATCTCATTACCAAAGACAAATGGGTTTTAAATAAAGTTTCCCAAGGATACAGATTCCACTTCCACGCCTTACCAAGCCCAAATGGTTGGCCAGACCTACCCCCAAATTAGTGGGCAGTTGCTCAACAGCAGGTTCTCTCTCTTCTAAGTATCAGGGTAATTCAGCCTGTCCCAGAAAAGGAATGAGGACAAGGTTTTTACTCAAGACTTTTCTTGGTACCCAGAAAAGAGAACTCCTGGCATCCTATCCTGGACCTATCTATCCTAAACACCTTTTTGGTAATCCCAAAATTCAAAATGCTAACTCTGCTGCTTCCCTTGCTAGGCAAAAATGCCTGGTTGGCAACATTGGATTTAAAGGAAGCTTTACCTGTACATCCCAGTAAGGGAATCTTGCAGAAAATACCTACACATCACAGGAGGCTACATGCACTATCAGTTCTCTGCACTGCCCTTTGGCTTATCAACTGTGCCCAGGGTATTCAAAAAGTGCCTAGCTCCAGTCATTGCATTCTGCAGGCAAAGAAATATTCTAATATCCCAAACCTGGACGATTGCCTAATTCAGGCAGAAAGCCAGGACATACTATTAAATCATCTGGCATTTGTAAAGAAACTGCTAACCTCATTGAGGTACACCATAAATGAAAAGAAATCACACCTACTACCCTGCCAACAAATTGTATTCCTTGGGAGCAAGCTTGAATACAACTTCCCAGATGGCCTACCTCACGCCAGAGAAACAGGTTTGACAGCCTGCTTCAAACTACTGGCCGCAAAGACCCAGCTATCTGCTAGAAAAATACTGCAAGCCCTGGGGTTCATGGCTTCTTGCATTCTACTAATTCCATATGCAAGACTGCATATGAGGAAACTACAATGGTACCTAAACAGCCTATGGTGTCAGCATTCTCAGGACCTGGAATCAATGATTCCTATCATTCCTTGTATAAAGACAGAGTTACTTTGGTGGGCAGAGGCCTACCACCACAACAAGGGACTGCCATTCACTCTACCCACTACCGGCCAAACACTGAGTCATCAGACTATGCATGGGGGGCTCACTTGGCAGGGCAGTGTATTCAGGGCAAATGGAACCAGAGTCAAATGCACCTGCATATCAATCAAAAAGAAATGTTAGCTGTACAGAATTCTCTGACGGTCTTCAAGGACCACATTCTTCCAATACAATTATTGGTAAAGATGGACAAACACCACTGTTGTGTGGTACATAAACAAGCAGGGGGGAACCCACTCGTACCCTCTCTGCAGACTAGCCAAGGCTCTGTGGAACACAGCCTTGAGCTATCAAGTACACCTACAAGCTCAATTCCTGCCAAGCAAGCTGTATACACTGGCAGACGACCAAAGCAGAAATCTCATGGACCCACACGGGTGGAAATTGGAACCAAAGATATTCAACATTTTGAGAAACAAATGGGGGGCCCAGAGATAGACCTGTTTGCCACCCCTCAGAACTACCAATTGGACAAATTCTGCACAAGGACTCCCCACAAACGAGCTTGGAAAGTGGATGCCCTGTCCTTCACCTGGGAAAGCCTCTCAGTTTATGCCTTTCCCCCTCTGCCTGTCCTCTCAAAAGTTCTACTAAATATCAAATGGGACAAACCAAGGACAATACTCATTGCACCAGACTGGCCATGCCAGCACTGGTGTACCCCCTCTTGCGCAGTATATCACTGCTGGAACCATCGCACCTGCCTCAGACCCCTTCCCTCCTGTCCCAGCAGGAGGGCCAAATTCTGCACCCCCAGCTTCAAACCCTGAACCTGGCTGCCTGGCTAATTGCCTGCGTTCTCCTATACCATCCCTCAGCAAGCAAGTGCTGGATGTCATCCTGGAGACAAGGAGGCCTAGTACAAGAAAATCCTATGCTCAAAAGTGGAAAAGATTCTGATGATCTTCGTGTTTCACTGTTGAAGTCATTATATTTGGGTTATCCTGCTGGCAGGTTGCACTCAGTCGGCCTGAATTCCAAAGTCTGGGTCCTGCGTTGGTTGCTGTTGCTTCTTCCCTGTTGGTTGCTGTTGCTTCTTCGCTGACGTCAGGTCATCAGGGGTATAAAAGATGCAGCCGACACCATTTTATTTAGCCCTTGCTGCGCGATGCCCGAAGCAGAAGCAGTTCGTAAGTGCCGGTTGGCAGACTCCTGAGATTTTCGTGTTCGAATTTCAGATCCAAAGTCTTCATTAAAAGCTATGTTCTCCATTTGGGAAACTTTTTTCTTGCTCCAGACCGATGTCAGACAAAGTTCATAGGTTGGTACTGGGCTATCTGCCCGAAGGCATATATTAGCCCAGCCACGTTGTGCGGTATTCACCGCCCCTTTAGTAGTTCCCTAGACCCTTGTGCTAGCAGCTAGTACCCTTGGCCCCTATCTGGTAATGCTGTTGGTGAGATCCCCGGTGTGAACTATGTTACCCATCCACTCATCAAGGTTCCTCTTGAAGAGTGATAGTGAGGGGCTCTGTCTTATGTAGATCGGGACCCTGTTCCATAGTAAGGGAAGTCTCTGCGAAGGGAATCTATCCCTCCAGCATGTTCTATTCATTGTTGTGTTGAGGTTTATATCCCTAGAGCGTGTAGCTCGAGTAGATTTGGTTTTGCTAAGATCGAGCATGTTCAACAATTCTGGGTTGGACATGGCTCTACGTTAGACAGAGATCGCCTCTGAGAAAGCGGTATGCAACAGAGAACAGTCATAGCTTTTTCAGTCATTTTGCATAGGGCAACTGTTTGAGGCCAGTAATCCTCTTGGTTAGGTACCTCTGTGGTCTCTAGCTGCTGGAGATGTCTAGCCAGGTACATTCCAATTGGTGCATTGTATTCAATAATGGGTCTGATGAGGGAAGAGTAGAGGGGGGGCGCCATTACATCCTTAGATCTTGATGCGAACCCTTTCGTGATCAGATAGGTCACATAGAAGGATTTTCTAACCACTTTGGCAACATGGTTATCAAAGGAAAGCTGACTATCTAATTGGGTCCCTGGAGCCCTTATTTCTTCTTCAGATTTCACGGGATTACCTCCTATGTTGTAGTTTGCGGGTACTCTGTTTTTTTCCAAAGGGGATTACTACACATTTTTTTTGCATTTAGCTTGAGACCATGGCTTTGACACACCATGCATCAGTCTCATTTAGGCCCTTCTGGAGGATCTGCACGTCGGCCGGAGACTCTATTATAGCACCCAGTTTGCAGTCGTTCTCAAACTTAGTCAGCCACAGCCCTTCCATGCTTGCCTGTACTTCTGAGAATTATATGCCAAACAGGAGGGGCCCCAGGACAGAGCCCTGAGGCACACCACTCGTTACTGGTCTGGATTCGGACATAGATCCCGCTACTCTTACTTTATGGGATCTGTCTGAGAGCCAGTTTGCGATTGATCTTGTGATGTAAGGGTGTATGCCCAGGCTGGTGAGCTTATCAATAATACCTGAATGGGGAATGGTGTCATATGCTTTAGCAAGGTCAAGGTAAGCCGTGTGTACCTTCTTTCCCTTATTTATAGCCTGAGTAACTGTCTCAAAGAAATCCACCAGGTTCAGGAGGCTTGATCTGCCCTTGATGAAGCCTAACTGTGTGGGGTCCAGCGACTGGAGGTTCCCAATCTCTCCATTTATGAGTTCCATAATGATTCGCTCCATAGCCTTAGAGATCAGACTGGTGAGGCTTATTGGTCAGTAGTTCCCAGGGTCAGTTGTGGCCCCACCCTTGTGTAGCTGGACCACCGTTGCCGTGCGCCATTCTATGGGCACATATCCTGTGGAGAGGCTGAGACTGAACAGGTATAATTATAGGTATATAGTTAATTGTATTCCTTGTGGGAAGCAAATACTTCATAAGGACTTTTATTCTTACTGTATTCCTTGCCTAGGCCCTGACCATGACGTTGCTAGATTTAACCAAAACACTATTAAGCGTCGGTACGATTTTGCATTAAGATATTTTGGGCGAAGATTTAATTATACAATGTCGTCGGATAGCCATCCGACTACCGGAGTTCACAAAAAACGCAAAAGAAAAGGACAGGCAACCGAGGTCCAAAACTGACAAAGCTTCTCCTAAGCAAGTCGCCGGTTCTCAGTGAAGCGCTTTCGCAGCCCCTGACGCCTGCTACTTTAGAGTCGCAGGCCGCTACCGACTCCCACGTGGAGTCGAGCAGTCCGCAGGAAACTCAGGATGTCCTTCATGGATGCATCTGCAGTCATAACAAGTGGGTTGTCCTGTCGTCAGGCAGCCCTGCAGTCGGCCGGATTCCAAAGTCCGGGTCCGGCTTCGGCTGATGTCGCACTCCACCCGGCGTCATCTCTGTTGGTCTTCGGGTATAAAAGCATCAGCCGACGCCATTTTCCTCAGTCTTTCTTGCCGCGTGGCGCCCGAAGCAGAAGCTGTTCGCAAGTGCCGGTCGGTCGGATCCAGAGATTACTTCTACCGAATACTACTTCGAAGACTTCTAAAGCTAAGTACCCCGTTGGGGACTCTTTCTTGCCTCAGCCGATGTCAGAAAAAGTTAACAATTGTTTAACCTGTGGGAAACAAATACCTCATAAAGATTTCCACTCTTACTGTCTGCCTTGTTTAGGCCCAGCCCACGACGTAGCAGCCTGTTCGCCTGTGCCTCTTTCAACCGGCGAGCGCTTAGGCGTCGGTCGGAGTTGCAGAACAGTTTTTCGGTTCTGATTTTGCGTACATTATGCCGTCGGATCCTCCGACTACCCAATCTACCAAAAAACGCAAAGATAAAGACCGACACTCGCGGTCCGCGGTTTCGGCGAAACCACGGTAAAGCAAACCGCGAGTGTCTCGGTTTTGGCCGAAACCGAGAAAACTGATCAAAGTACAGCTGAACCTATTCTTACAACTGAGGCCCCTGCTACAACTCTTGAATCGACCTCAGAAATTTTACCCACTACGGTGGTTGACTTATCAGACACCATCCCCTTGGATGTCTCTACCCCAGCACGTGGTGCTGCTAGGCCTCCAGCAGCCATGTCCATTAAGGCCTTCGCCAGGGCTAAAGCAGCCAAGACTATTAAAACAGTGCCTGTTAAACCCCCCACATCCAGGCCCTCTTCTAGTTCTCAAATGCTTTCTTTGGCAGAAGATTTAATTTCTTTAATTAGAGGATCTCAATCTCACCCAGACAGGGCCTCTCAGCCCCAGAGAAGAGACCTAGGGCAGAGCCCCTGAGCCAGTGTCTTCTGATGATTCTGCTGATGAATCAGACATAACTGACCAGCCAGAGGCTCCCTTCTCCAATTTTGAAGATTCTGATGCTGAAGAATCCATTTCAGCTGCTTCCCCACCAGAAGAATTCTCCTTTGGGGAAACCTTGCATGCCATCGAGAACAGTTCCAATGGCAGCAACAGGATTTTTCAGACTCCAGAAAAGACTTAGGACCTTTCTGCACCTCCCACAGCACAGGCCCTTAGCTATACCTCCTGTTCTCTCTGTGGTGGATGATGCTTTCAATGATGTTTGCTCGCTCCAGATTCTTTACCCCAGCCCCTGCCAAACCAGACAGATTTTACAGGGTGCCAGATACTCAACACCACCTTTACAAGGCCCCACTTGCAGACCCAGAAACTATATCCCAGGGTCCCAAGGCAGTAGCATGACCACAGCTAAAAACCCTATTCCTTCTGAAAGGGAAGCAAGGTCATTAGACAGATGGGGTAAAAGGTCTACACTTCAGCTACTCTCTCAGCTAGAGCTTTAAACTGTCAGTTTCACATGATACAATACCAAGAGTTTATGCTTGATCAGTTAACTAAAAACTAACCACTGATGAATCTCTTGATAAGAAATATGTATTAGAGATGGTAAATAACATACAACAGGTTAGCAACCATTCCTTAAAATGTGGCTATGATGCACTGGAGGCTTCATTTAGATCAGCCATGACAGGCACAGTGATAAGAAGGCATGCATGGCTAAAAGAACAAGCTTTACGGATCATGTTAAAGCTAAGTTGCTAGATGCTCCTATGGACAAGACAAGTTTGTTTGGTACACCTGCCCAGCAGGTTATGAAGAAAATGGAAGAAAAGGCAAAATCTGTTCAAACTGTTAAAGATTTCTTGCAGGTTCAACCCCAAGGTTTAGCAGGAACTGGCCTGCCAAAATTGGTCCTTTCCTGACTCCACAAAATTTCAAAGGGGCAGGAATAGACGTTCCAGAGGCAGAAACCAATCCAGAGGAGGTGCCTACAGAGGACGACAGTGGCAAGGTAACAACAGAGGCACAGACACAGCCACTGCCACTACATCAGCACAACCACAGTGACTTAATCCTAAATCCGCCTACCAGGGAACAAATAGCAGCTCCTCTAGGCGGAAAGTTAACCTTATTTTCAAAGAACTGGCACTACATAACAAAAGACAAGTGGATTTTACAAACCATAGATCAAGGTTACGGTTTCACTTCCACACTTTACCAGTCAAAGAGGAATGCCAAATCTACCTCCAAATCAAAAAACAGAGGCTCTACGCCAGATAATGGAGTTAGCAAACATGAGAGCGGTGGAAAGAGTGCCAACAGCAGAACAAGGAAAGGGGTTCTATTCCAGACTATTCCTAGTTCCAAGAAAGGAAAAAGTTGGAGACCAATTCTCGACCTGTCCACCTTAAATACATACATCATTGTCCCAAAATTCAAAATGCTGACCCTACAGCAACTTCTTCCCATGCTGGGCAAGGTGTCTTGGCTGGTAACTCTAGATCTCAAGGAGGCATACCTGCACGTCCCCATTCGACCAATCTGCAGAAGATACCTCAGATTTCTTGCAGGATCAGAGCACTATCAATTCTCAGCATTGCCCTTTGGCTTATCTACTGCGCCCAGAGTATTCACAAAATGCCTGGCATCAGTAATCGCCCATTGCAGACTACAGGGAATTCAAATTTACCCATACCTGGACGACTGCCTGCTACAAGGGGACAACAAAAGCAAGCTGACAACAGATTTACAAAGGGTCATTTACTTGCTACAAGGACTGGGATACACAGTCAATTTACAAAAGTCAAGGCTGATACCATCCCAAACAAGGACATTCTTGGGCGGAATTGGACACAGTACAACAAATGGCATTCCTGACTACAGAAAAACAAAAGAACTTCCTCTTTACTTCTTGGCACTAACAAAACTGAACAAGTTAACAGCAAGAAAAGTTCTGCAGGCCTTGGGCTTCATGGCATCATGCATAATCTTGGTCCCATTTGCCAGACTACATATGAGGAAACTACAGTGGTACCTAAAGAATTTATGGTCCCAACACAGACACAGTCTAGAAACAGAAATCCCACTAATTCCATGCTTAAAACAGGAGTTCCTATGGTGGGCTCAGGCATGCCAGTCAAACCCAGGCCTACCCTTTCGCAGATGTCAACCAAGCCAGACCATCACAACAGTCGCTTCAGACCTAGGATGGGGGGCCCACATGCTGGACAAATGCGTGCAAGGATTGTGGACACAGGATCAACTTCACCTGCACATCAATCTAAAAGAAATGCTGGCAGTAAAACTGGCAATCCAAAAGTTCAAACCATTTCTCAAAGAGGGCCAGTTGATGATAAGGACAGACAACACCACAGTCATGTGGTACATCAACAAACAGGGAGGCACCCATTCTTACCCCCCTATGCAGAATGACCTTGGAGCTGTGGACCCTGGCACTCAGCTACAACATTCAGTTACAGGCAATATTTGTACCGGGAAAGACAATACTCTAGCAGACATATTAAGCAGAACCACTGGATGCCCACGAATGGAAGCTGCACCAGCACATCTTCAAGACCATCTCAAAGAAATGGGGAATGCCACAGATAGACCTATTCGCATCACCTCTCAATCACCAGTTCAAAAAATTATGCACAAGGACATTCCACCCACTAGCATGGAAAGTGGACTCACTCTCCTTCAACTGGAAAGGCCTAACAGCATATGCATTCCCACCTCTTCCTTTGATACACAAGGTACTACTAAAAATCAGGAAGAGCGTCCAAGGATAATCCTGTTAGCTCCAAACTGGCCAAGACAACACTGGTACCCACTACTGATGAGCATGTCTCGAAACAGTATGTGGACAATACCCCTGTTGCCTTTGATGTTAACTCAGAACAACTACAGCATCATACATCCAAACCTAAAACGCTGCAACTGACTGCATGGAACATCACATAGCAGCAGCTAATCCAGAACTTTCCCAAAGAGTTAAAGACATTATTCTTGAAGCACGCAGACCTTCATCAAGAAGGAACTATGCTGGAAAATGGAAAAGGTTTGTCATTTGGAGTACGGAAAGAGGAAAAGATGTGTCAAACATAGATATGCCTAACATTCTGGAGTATCTGGCGAACTTCTTCATTCAGGCCTGTCCTACTCCTCCATCAAGATACATGCATCAGCTATTTCAGCAGAATACAGCTTTGATCCACCTGTTTTTTCACCCTTTGCTCAGGCAGTTCCTCAGAGGAATCAAGAATGTAAAACCTCCAAGGAAACCACCATTACCAGCTTGGGATTTAAACTTTGTGCTAGAAAAGTTGACACTATCACCCTTTGAACCAGCAGCAACAGCAGACCTACAACACCTGTCATGGAAAACTGCTTTCCTACTGGCAATTACTTCAGCAAGGAGGGTTTCAGAACTACAGGCCTTAATGGCAGTGCAACCCTTCCTAATCTTCCACCAAGATAGAGTGTCCATGAGGACTAATCCTACATTTATGCCCAAGGTGGTATCCAGAGTGTCTTTAAACCAGGCAATCCACCTACCTACCTTCTTTCCCAACCCACAAAACAGAGGGAAAGAATACTGCATACCTTGGATGTACATAGACAGCTACGCTACTACTTGGACAGAACAAAAAATAGCAGAAAGACTGACCAACTTTTTGTAGCCTATGCAACAGGAAGGGAAGGAAAAGCTATTTCCAAACAGACAATCTCCAAATGGATAGGAAATTGCATACGATACTGTTACTCCTTCCATGGAAAACCAATTCCACAGAACATAAGACCTCATTCTACAAGGGCAACAGCCACTACCACAGCCTTCTTACGAGGAGTGGCAACCAAAGACATTATTGAGGCGGCTACTTGGACCTCCGTGCATACATTTGCCAAGCATTATAATTTGCCTCTATATTCCAGATCCCGAGCAGGGTTTGCCACTGCTGTACTGCAAGGGATCCTAAACACACCATAATCTACTTTTATCCTCCTCCCTAGTTGGCTATGGTATTCTACCCACTTGTTATGACTGCAGATGCATCCATGAAGGACATAGTACAGTTTTGTACCTACCATAAATGTAGATGTCCGAACTGGATAGCATCTGCAGTCAGGATTACCTCCCTCCTTCCCTCTGTGGTACTCCTAGGGTGTTTACCCTCCTAATAGCTAGCTGTTGGGGAGTCTTTATGGTGTATTTGTTTGTATATATGTACATACATGCTTATTGTTGTGTTTACCTCTATCTATTTGGAAACATTGGCATCTATCCAAATTTTAGCCTGCAAGAGGGCTACTGGCATCTGGGGCAAGAAACACTGAGGAAAATGGCGTCGGCTGATGCTTTTATACCCGAAGACCAACAGAGATGACGTCGGGTGGAGTGCGACATCAGCCGAAGCCGGACCCGGACTTTGGAATCCGGCCGACTGCAGGGCTGCCTGACGACAGGACAACCCACTTGTTATGACTGCAGATGCTATCCAGTTCGGACATCTACATTTATGGTAGGTACAAAACTGTACTTTATCGGAGCCTCTGAGATTTTTCCCTCAGATGGGTCCGGAGCCGCTGAGCAGGCATCAGCTTCTGAGGGTGTATTCAGACCTAACAATTATATATTAAACTGACTTCAAAGACTAAAACACCTTTAAAGGCAAGGAAACAAGTTCACCAGTCACAAGGACAGGCTTCCATGCCCAAAAAACAGATGCTCAAAATGGCCGAAGACTTAATTACCTTGATCAGGGGTTCCCATACCCCTCCTGATAAGAGGCCTAGGCAAGAGACAGACTATGAATCTTCAGATCAGGTTTCCATTTCTTCTGATTCCTCTTCTGATCAGGAATATTCTCTTCCCCCCCCATGAGGATTCTGATGCAGAAGAATCAATTCCTTCAGCTTCTCCTCCTGAGGACTACTCTTTTGGGGGAAGCCTTGCGTGCCATGAGGGAGCACTTCCACTGGGAGAGCCAAGATTTTTCCGAATCTAAGAAAAGGCTCAGAGACTTCCTTTTACTACCTCAACACAGGCCTCTAGCTATTTCACCTGTGTTGGACATTGTAGATGATGTGTTCTCTGAGTCTAGTCTGACCCCTGACTCTTTACCTCCAGCTCCTGTTAAGCCGGACAAATACTACAGTTTCCCTGACTCATAAATTCCTTTTCAAAAACCCTACTGCATACCTAGAAACTATATTTCTCAGGGTCCCAAAAGGGTCAGAGCTTCTACTGCAAAAAATCCTACCCCCTCTGACAGGGATTCTAGGGCTCTGGATAGATGGGGAAAAAAGATTTACACATCTGCTACTTTGGCTATAAGGGCCTTAAATTGCCAGTTTCATGTGCTGAAATATCAGCAATATATCATGACACTGCTTAAACAGAAAATGATGGCAAATTCTGAATGTGCAGAAAACAAAGAAATGCAAGATTTATTGCATGCAGCTGAACAAGTTGGAAAGCATACTTTGCAATGTGTGTTTGATTCTCTGGAGGCCTCCCGCAGGGCCGCTGTTACGGGTTCTGTCATTAGGAGGCAAGCTTGGTTAAAAGAACAAAATCTGCCTGATCATGTTAAAGCAAAATTATTAGATGCTCCTTTACAACATGATGCCTTGTTTGGTGTTAAGGCAGAAGAGGTGTTAAAGAAAGTGGAGGACAAAGCTAAATCTATGCAAAAGTCATGGATTTCTTACAGGTACAGCCACCTAGATTTAGCAGACACTGGCCTACAAAGAATTGGTCCTTTCCAGTCTCAGACCTCAAAGGGGCAGATCACAGCTGCAAGGATCTTACAGGTCTAAGCAGTGGAGTGCTTCTACCTCCAAAGGTGGAGAGGACAAATCACAATCATACAGGAAACAGTCCCAATGACATCCCCCTGCCTGCAACAAGCACTTATCTTCTGGCAGCACCCTTAGGAGGAAAACTAGCACTTTTTTCTCAAAATTGGCACATTAGTAACCCAGGACAAATGGGTTCTAGACAGTGTCACAAGGCTACAAGTTTCATTTCTATACCCTGCCAAGGGCAAACGGTTGGCCAGACCTGCCAAAAAATCAATGGGCAGAGGCTCAAAAACGAGTCGCAGCTCTTACGGACATGAGAGCTATTCAACAAGTACCACAGCAAGAGCAAGGACAAGGGTTTTACTCAAGACTGTTCTTGGTACCCAGAAAGGACAAAGCAATGAAGGAGACCAATATTGGACCTATCTATTCTAAACACTTTTCTGAATATTCCAAAATTCAAGATGTTGACCTTAGAGCAGCTTCTGCCCATGCTGGGCAGCATGGTTTGGCTTGTGACTTTAAACCTAAAAGAGGCATACCTGCATGTCCCAATCAGACAATCATGCAGAAGATGCCTCAAATTCAAGGCTTGCTTAAAGCATTACCAGTTCTCTGCACCCAGGGTCTTCACAAAGTGCCTGGCACCATTAATTGCTTACTGCAGACAGAGGAATACAAATATATCCTTACTAAGATGACTGCCTCATACAAGCAGAGAACAAGGGCATTCTACTACAGCATCTGACTTTTGTGATAAAACTTTTAACAGGCCTAGGGTACTCGCTCAATAAAAAGAAATCAAAACTAGTACCCTCTCAAGAGATAATATTCCTGGGTGCAAGCTTAAATACAACTGCCCAGATGGCTTATCTCACTCTAGACAAAGGCAACAGACTACCTATTTCAAGGAAATGGCAACAAAGGCCCGGTTATCTGCAAGAAATATTCTGCAGGCTTTGGGCTTCATGGCATCCTGCATCTGACTAATTCCATATGGAAGACTGCATATGAGGAAAATTCAATGGTACCTAAAAAGTGTCTGGACACAACATTGCCACAGCCTGGAAAGAATATTGTTGTCTTTCGGCTTTTCCCGGTTAGGGGTCGCCACAGCGGAACTCCGGTCCGCTGATGATTTTCAGTTGATTTTTACGTGCAGAGTTGCCAGCCCTGACACACAACCTTCAATGAAGATACTCCCATTCACGCATGTCTGCATGCAGAAGACGCTCTAGCTGAGAGTCGAACCGGACAGCGTCTTACTGTGAGGCGACAATGCTACCGCAGCACCACCACCGCGGATACAGCCTGGAAACAATGATTACTCTAATTCCCTGCCTGCAACAGGAATTTCGATGGTGGGCAAAGGCTGGTCACCAAAACAAGAGACAGCCATTCTCACTACCCCCAGCCAGGCAGAGCCTAATGACGGATGCATCAGATTATGCTGGGGCCACATATGGCAGGAAGAGGCATTCAGGGCACCTGGTCCACAAACCAAAAGCATCTACATATCAATCAAAAAGAGATGCTAGCTGTTAAGAATGCCCTGACCGCCTTCAAGGGACTTACTTCATCTGGGACAACTACTGATAAAGGCAGACAACACCACGGTCATGTGGTACATAAACAAGCAGGGGGTCACTCACTCTTACCCACTGTTCAGACTAGCCATGGCTTTATGGGACCCAGCATTGACTTACCAAATTCATCTGCAGGCACAATTCCTTCCAGGAAAGGAAAATACTCTGGTAGACTGAGCAGAAAACCTCATGGATCCCCACGAATGGCACCTGGATCCACAAGTCTTCAGCATGATAACAAAGAAATGGGGATGCCCGGATATAGATCTATTTGCCTCTCCTCAAAACAATCAACTAAAAAGATTCTGCACAAGGACTTATCACTGGCAAGCTTGGAAAGTGGGATGCCTTCTCTTTCAATTGGACAAACCTATCAGTATATGCCTTTCCTCCACTGCCTCTCCTCCCCAAGTTACTCTTAAAGGTTAGGCAGGAGAAACCAAAAATGATTCTGATTTCCCCGGACTGGCCATGCCAGTACTGGTATCTGATCCTAAGAAACTTGTCCCAATGTCCAGTCTGGACCTTACCTCAAATACCTCATCTTCTGTCCCAGCAAAACAATCAGATTCTGCACAGCCAACTCAGGACCCTAAACCTGGCAGCATGGCAGATAATGTAGCCATACAAACCACACCTCTAAGTAAAGATGTGATGGATGTCATTTTAGAAGCCAGAAGGCCTAGTACTAGAAAATCCTATGCTGGGAAATGGAAGAGATTTTGCGCTTGGAACCAAGCTCAAGGAACTGATACAGCTGTCCCAAATATTCCTCAGATTTTGCAATATTTAACTGAGATGCTGGACAAAGGGCCTATCTTTTTCATCAATTAAAATCCATGCCTCTGCCATTTCGGCTCATTACAATACAGAGCCACCATGCTTTTCTCATCCTTTAAGGCAGTACCTCAGAGGAGCCAAAAACTTAAGGCCTCCAAGGAGAATGCCAATACCTGCATGGGACCTCAATTATGTCTTGGAAAAACTCACCTTACGTCCTTTTGAGCCAGCTGCTACTGCGGACATAAAGTTCTTATCTTGGAAAACAGCTCTGCTCCTAGCAATAACTTCTGCAAGACGAGTTTCAGAGCTACAGGCTCTCATGGCTGTGGAACCCTTTATCATTTTCTATCCAGACAGGGTCTCTCTGAGAACAAACCCTACATTTATGCCAAAGGTGGTATCCAGTGTAGCCCTTAACCAAACAATTAATTTGCCAACCTTTTATCCAAATCCACAGAACAAGGGGGAGAAAATTCTGTGTTGTTTGGATGTACACAGACCACTTAGATTCTACTTGGACAAAACTAAAGTTTTCAGAAAGACAGAGCAATTACTAGTGGCATATGCCACAGCAACACAAGGAAAGGCTATCTCCAAGCAGACTATTTCAAAGTAGATAGGTCACTGCATTCATTTCTGCTACTCACAGCATGGCAAACCAGTGCCTAAGGGCATTAGGCCACATTCAACCAGAGCTGCAGCCACTTATGCAGCTTTTCTCAGGGGAGTACCAACCAAAGACATTTTGGAGGCTGCTACTTGGAGTTCAGTGCATACCTTTACAAAACATTGCAATCTGCCTCTTTACTCTGAATCCAGCGCAGGCTTTGCCACTGCAGTTCTGCAGGGCCTCGTAGCCGCTCCTAATGCTGTTTAGCTCCCGCCCCCCAACCATAGCTTTGGGACTCGACCCTCGACCCAAATGTAATGACTGAAAGAGTGAAACACTAAGAACATAGTACGGTTGTGTACACTTACCATAAATGTAGATGTTAGTGTATTCACTGTTGCAGTCCAGGTTACCCACCCGCCATCCCCCTTTTTTGTGCTGGAACTTATCTTTACTTCTCTAATCTATACATCCTAGGTGGTGTATTTGCTTATAGATGAAGATAAAGCTTATTTTGGTGCATTTGTTTTACATACTTAATTTTAGCCTACCTTTTTGGGGGCACCTGACATCTGGGGCAAGAAAAACTAAGTAAAATGGCATCGGCTACATCTTTTATACCCCTGACAACCTGACGTCAGGGAAGAGGCAACAGCCACTGACACAGGACCCAAGACTTTGGAATTCAGGACGACTGAGGGCAACCTGCCAGCAGGATAACCCAATTGTAATGACTGCAACAGTGAATACACTCTAACATCTACATTTATGGTAAGTGTACACAACTGTACTTTCCTGGAGCCAGACTCAGGGGATGGGCAGAACAGTGCCCAGTTTACCGCATATTCTTCAACACTTAACAGAGGTGCTTCACAAGGGCCTTTCCCTTCTCTTCTATTAAAATTCATGCCTCAGCCATTTCAGCACATTATGATACTGAGCCACCCCTCTTCTTTCACCCCCTGCTGAAACAATTCCTCAGAAGGGCCAAAAATTTAAGACCACCCAGGAGAACCCCTACTCCAGCCCTGGGACCTTAACTTTGTATTGGAAAAGCTCACTCTACCTCCTTTTGAGCCAGCTGCAACTGCAGAGTTGAAATTCCTTTATTGGAAAACGGCCTTTCTTCTAGACATCACTTCAGGAAGAAGTGTCTCTGAATTACAGGCCCTCATGGCAGTGGGGGCCCTTCATCATCTTTCATGCGGGCAGGGTGTCCTTCGGGACCAATCCTTCCTTTATGCCCAAGGTGGTATCCAGTGTGGCCCTTAATCAGTTGATTCATTTGCCCACCTTCTTTTCTAATCCACAGAACAAAGGAGAATGAATACTGCACTCCTTGGACGTGCACAGACAACTTAGATTTTGTTTTGACAGGGCTAAGCCTCTCAGGCAATCTGAACAGCTGCTAGTTGCCTTTGCTGCAGGTGCAGAGGGGAAGGCTATTTCGAAGCAAACCATTTCTAAGTGGATAGGCCATTGCATCCAGTTCTGCTATAAGCACCATGGATAAACCTACCCTACAGGGGATAAAGATCCCTTTTCACCAGGGCTGCATCTACTTCTACCGCCTTTCTCAGAGGTGTTCTTACCAGGGACAGTCTAGAAGCTGCTACCTGGATTTCTGTACATACCTTCACCAAGCATTACCACTTGCCAGTTTTTTTCTAAATCCATAGCTGGTTTTGCCACTGCAGTCGTGCAGTGCCTAATAACTGGTCCTAATGCTCTCTAGTTGTCTCCTTCCTTCCTTAGCTTTGGGAATCTACCCAAATATAATGACTGCAACAGTGAAACACAAAGAACATAGTATAGTTGTGTACAGTTACCGTAAATGTAGATGTTGGAGAGTATTCACTGTTGCAGTCCTGGTTACCCTCCTTCCAGCCCCCTGACTTCTATTGATTGTACCTTGCTTCTTGTTTCCTGTAGTTAAGCTTTCTGGTGTATTTGCTTTTTGTTGGAGGTGTAACCTTGTATATAATTGCTTCCCATTATGGGGGCACCTGACATCTGGGGCAAGAGAAACTAATATAATGGCGTTGGCTTCATGCTTTATACCCCTGACTACCTGAAGAAGACAGCAACCGATGCATGATCCTAGACTTTGATAATCAGGCCAACTGAGGGCTTACCTGCAAGCAGATAACTCAAATGTAATGACTGCAACAGTGAATGCACTCGAACATCTATATTTATGGTAAGTGTACACAAATGTACTTTCTGCACCCTTAGCTACAGACCCTGAACATAGCAGCCTGACTCATCCACTGAATTCTTCTCCAGCAACTCAGTAAGCAGGTGCTGGATGTCATTCTTGAGGCAAGGGGGTTTAGTATGTGAAAATCTTATTCGGAAAAGTGGAAAAGATACTGCTCCTGGAGCCAATCTCAGGGAATGGACAACTTGTGCGCCCATCTTATCTCGTATACTAGATTACTTAGCAGAAATGCTCCACAAAGACCTATTCTTCTCTTCAGTTAAGATCCATGCCTCTGCCATCTCTGCTCATAATACTGAGCCACCCCTTTTTTCTTATCCTCTGCTCAAACCGTTCCTGAGATGAACCAAGAATTTAAGACCCCCCCCAGGAGAGCTCCCCTCCTGCCTGGGACCTGAACTTTGTATTGGAAAAGCAAATTCTTCCACCCTTTGAACATGCTGCCACAGCTGAGTTAAAATTCCTCTCATGGAAAACAGCTTTACGTCTAGCCATCACTTCAGCAATTTGAGTCTGAATTGCAGGCCCTTATGGCTGTGAAACCCTTCATTATCTTCCATGCGGACAAGGTCTCTTTCAGGACTAACCCATCATTTATACTCAAGGTGGTATCTAGTGTGGTTCTAAACCAATCCATTCATTTGCCTACTTGTTTCCCTAATCCTCAGAATAAAGGGGAAAGGATCCTGCACTCCCTGGCCGTGCACAGGCAGCTCAGGTTCTATCTGGACAGGACTAAGCCTTTCAAAAAATCTGACCAGCTTCTAGTCAACTTTGTTGTAGGGGCAGAGGGCATGGCCATTTCAACGCAATCCATTTCTAAATGGATAGCGCACTGCATCCATTTCTGCTACAAACACCATTGGAATCCTACCCCACAGGGGATCAGAACACATTCCACTAGGGCTAATAAACCTCTACAGCATTCCTCAGGGGAGTCCCTACTAGGGACATCCTGGAAGCTGCAACCTGGAGCTCTGTGCACACTTACACCAAGCATTATCACTTACCAATCTTTTCTAAATCCAGAGCTGGATTTGCCATAGCAGTCTTACAGGGCCTGATTTCCAGCCCTAATGCATCGTAACTACCTCCACCCTTCCTTAACTTTGGTAATCCACCCAAATGTGATGACTGCAGCGGTGAAACATGAAGAACATAGTACAGTTGTGTACACTTAACATACATGTAGCTGTTCGAGTGTATTCACTTTTGCAGTCCTGGTTACACTCCCTCCAGCCGCCTGACTTATCTTTACTTCTACCTATCTTTGTTTGGCATTTCTTATATTATGTGTATTTGCTTTTTACTGGGGGTGTTCCATACCATGTAATTGCTTCCTATTTTTAGGGGCACCTGACATTTAGGGCAAGAAAAACTGATGTAATGGTGTCGAGTGCATGTTTTGTACCCCTGACGACCTGATGTCATGGAAGGAGCGACAACATCTGACGCAGTAATCCCAAGACTCTGGTATTCAGCCCGACTGAGGGCTACCTGCAGGCAGTTGACCCAAATGTGATGACTGCAACAGTGAATACACTTGAACATCTACATTTATGGTAAGTGTACACAATTGTACTTTTGTCATCCACGTTAACCTGTGAACTCGCATTCTAACAGCTTGGTTGAATTGGTTATTAATCCCATCCGGGCAGCCCTTTCCAGAGGGCATAGTAACAGTTTTGAAAGAGGTTAGAATGCATGTACTAGAAATTCTTGATGTTCTTCGTCTCACATTGCTGCAGTCATAACCTGTGGGTAGTCCGCTGTCCTCGGTCAGCCCGAATACCAAAGTGTTAGGCTGGCGTCGGTCATGGTCGCTCAGATCTGACGTCAGTACGCAGTGGTACTAAAGCGCATGACCGACGCCATATCCTCAGTCTTTCTTGCCGCATGGTCCGAAGCAGAAGCAGCGTTTGCAAGTGCCGTTCGGCGTCCTGAAATTTTCGTATTCTGAGTTTCAGACCGAAGACCAAGTTGGGCTAAGTACCCCGTTGGGGAATATTTTTGTCTTTTCTTGCCTCCGTTAAATCCGGATGTCAGAAAAAGTTAATAATTGTATTTCTTGTGGGAAACAGATACCTCATAGGGACTACCACTCTCTCTGTATTCCTTGCTTGGGGCCTGAGCACGACGTAGTCGGGTGTCGCTTTTGCGCTAGATTTAATAAGCGCACCATTAAACGCAGGTTAGATTGTGTTAGACTTGTTTTCGGTAAGCGGTGTAACTGCAACATGCCGTTGGATCCTCCGACGCCCGCTACCGCTAAGAAGCGAAAAGAAAAATCGTTAAAGTCCAAGCAGGATGAGTCGTCCGTTGCGGACGCCGGTTCTTTGGAAACTGCAGTGGAATCTGTGGATCCAGCCGAGGTTTCAGCTGAATCTCAGGGGGAGCCTTTAATCTTACAGGAAGTGGCCTCTCAGGAGTTAGGTCAGGCCGAGGGGGCCTCGCAAGTTTCTGTAGTTCCTTCTTTACATAAGGTTGTTAGGCCTTCTACTTCTGTCACTAAAGCCCCTTCTAAAGCCAGGCCTGGTCTTTCTGGCACAGGCGTCAGCCCTAGTTCTGCAGGTTCTGTTCCTAAAAAACATATGCTGAAAATGGCAGAGGATTTGATTACTTTAATCAGAGGTTCTATGCTCCCTCCGGATAAGAGGCCTAGGGTGGAGACAGAGGTGGAAGGATTGGAGCATTCCTCAGATTACTCTGAGTCTTCAGCTGAGGACATTCAGGATTTTCCTCCTTATTCTGATTCGGATGCAGAGGATTCCTGTCCTTCTGCTTCTCCTCCAGAGGATTTTTCCTTTTCTGAAACCCTGCATTCCATGAGGGAGCATTTTAAGTGGGAAGGTCAGGATTTCTCAGATTCTCGTAAGAGGCTTAGGGAATTTTGTTTTACCACAGCATAGGCCCTTGGCCATTCCCCCTGTTTTGGATGTTGTTCAGGATGTTTTTTCTGAGGCTTCCCTTAATCCTGTTTCTTTACCTCCTGCCCCTGTCAAGCCAGACAGGTATTACAGAGTGCCAGAGGCTCATAAATATTTGTATAAGAGTCCTAGAGCTGACCCGGAAACTATTAGCCACGGACCCAAGGGTGTCAGGGCTTCTGTTGTAAAGAATCCAGTTCCTCTGGATAAAGATTCTAGAGCTTTGGATAGGTGGGGTAAAAAAGTGTATACCTCCTCCACACTAGCGATGAGGGCTTTAAATTGCCAGTTTCATATGCTGAAGTACCAGAATTTTCTGTTAAGTCAGTTGAAATCTAAGGTAGATGCTTTAGCTGAGGGTATAGAGTGTAAGGAATTGCAGGATTTAGTTCATGCCTCTGATCAGGTAGGTAAGCATTCTTTGCAGTGTGGCTTTGATGCTCTTCAGGCTTCTTCCAGGGTGGCTGCCACTGGTTCAGTTATTCGTAGGCACGCCTGGCTTAAGGATCAGAATTTGCCAGAGCATGTTAAAGCTCGAATTTTGGATGCTCCCCTTCAATCTGAAGTTCTGTTTGGTTCTCCTGTGGAGTCAGTTTTGAAGAAAATGGAAGACAAAGCTAAGTCCATGCAGACAGTTAAGGAATTTTTACAAGTGCAGCCCCCTAAGTTTAGCAGAAATTTGCCTGCAAAGGGATGGGCTTATCCTTCTTCTGATTCACAGTCTAGGGGCAGATCTAGACGTGGTAGGGGCAGAGCTCATGCTCAGGGTTCTTTCAGACCTAGGACGTGGAGTTCCCCTGCACAATCTTCTGGTGAGGGCAGGGGTCAGCCTTTTCGTAAACAGACCCAATGACCTGTATCTCCAGCTGCCAGATCCCTCCTGTCTGGCAGCTCCTCTAGGAGGAAAGTTGGCACTTTTCAAGCGAAATTGGCTTTTAGTCACCCAGGACAAATGGGTGTTGGACATTATAGATCGAGGCTACAAGTTTTATTTTCACACCTTGCCTCCTTTCAAAGGCATGCCGGACGTTCCTCCTCAGCAAAAGCTGGAGGCTCACAAGCAGATTTCTTTACTTTTAAAAATGGGGGCTATCCAGGGGGTCCCTCCATCAGAAGTAGGCCTAGGATATTATTCTCGCCTGTTCCTTGTGCCAAAGAAAGGAAACACTTGGAGGCCAATTCTGGATTTGACTATTCTCCACACATACCTAGACATTCCAAAATTCAAGATGTTAACTTTGCAGCAACTTCTGCCTCTGCTAGGCAAAGATCACTGGATGGTAACTCTGGATCTCAGAGGCTTATCTTCACATTCCTATCAGGCCCAGCTGCAGGAGGTTCCTGCTGGCTGGTGCTTTTCATTATCAGTTCTCTGCATTGCCCTTTGGCTTATCTACTGCGCCCAGGGTGTTCACAAAGGTCCTGGCTCCTGTGATAGCCTTCTTAAGACTAAGAGGAATACAAATTTATCCTTATCTGGACGATTGCCTGATTCTTGCTCAAGACAAAGTCAAGTTACTTCAGCATCTACAGTATGTAATGGCAGTGTTAAGGTGCCTAGGGTATTCTGTGAACGAAACAAAGTCCAGTCTAGTACCCTCTCAGGACATGTGCTTTCTGGGTGTGAGACTGAATACAGCCTCTCAGATGGCTTTTCTGACCCCGGACAAACAAAGAAATCTTCCCCTTTACTTCCAGCAATTATCCCTACTGTCCAGGCTGACTGCAAGGACAGTCCTTCAAGCCTTGGGGTTCATGGCATCTTGTATTCTGGTACTTCCCAATGCCAAACTACATATGAGGAAGCTACAATGGTATCTCAAAAGTGTATGGACTCAACACTGCCACGATTTGGACACTGTCATTCAGATAATACCTTGCATCCAAAGGGAATTTTTGTGGTGGGCTCAGGAATGTCACCTAAACAAGGGACTCTCTGACCCGACCAGAGGCGAGTCAGATCTTAACGACAGATGCCTCAGACATGGCTTGGGGAGCACACTTCAATGGGAAATGGATTCAAGACACGTGGCCTCCCAGACTACAGCATTTGCATATCAACATGAAGGAGATGTTAGCAGTCCAATTTGCACTGATGGCTTTCAAGGATCTACTTCAACTGGGACAGGTGTTGACTGTTGTGTTGTCTGTTTGAATCATGTGGTACATCAACAAGCAAGGGGGAACCCATTCGTACCCGCTTTGCAGACAAGCAATGATTTTGTGGGAGACTGCTCTGAGTTTGCACCTCACTCTTCAAGCAAGGTTTCTGCCAGGAGCACAGAACTCCTTAGCAGATGTTTTGAGCAGACAGATGGTGGATCCCCACGAGTGGAAATTGGATCCTCATGTATTTCAACAGTTGACAGTGGCTTGGGGAACTCCAGACATAGATCTGTTCGCTTCTCCACTAAATTTCCAACTGCCAAAATTTTGCACAAAAATGTTTCACCCAAAAGCTTGGAAAGTGGATGCTCTATCTTTCAGTTGGAACAACCTTCACGTCTATGCCTTTCCTCCTCTGCCTCTCCTTCCCAAGGTGCTCTTGAAGGTCAGACAGGACAAGCCTTGCATGATTCTAATAGCTCTAGATTGGCCACGTCAGCACTGGTACCCTCTGCTGAGGAGTTTAGTACGGGAGCCTCCTTGGCCTTTGCCATCAATTCCACACCTTTTGTCCCAGGCAAGCAATCATTTCCTCAATGTCAGGATACAGTCCCTGCATCTGACAGCCTGGCATATTCTGTTCTAGACCCTGGGGGGTCGCAGCTTCCTCAACAAGTTTTGAATGTCATTTTGGAAGCCAGACGGCCTAGTACAAGGAAAGTTTATGCTGATAAATGGAGGAGATTTTTTCTTTGGAGCACAACAAAAAGCTTTGATGTTTCCAGGCCTAATTTGAGTGTTACACTTCAGTATCTTACAGAGTTATTAGACAAGGGTTTGTCTTTTTCCTCCGTGAAAGTTCATGCTGCAGCCATTTCTGCTCACTATGACTGTGACCCACCATTATTCTCTCACCCTTTGTTTAAGCAATTTCTTAGAGGGGCAAAGAACATAAGACCCCCACATAGAGCTCCTACTCCTTCCTGGGATCTCAATTTTGTGTTGGAAAAGCTTACTTTACCTCCTTTTGAACCTGCAGCTACATCTGAGTTGAAGTTTTTGTCTTGGAAGACTGCTTTTTTGTTGGCCATTACTTCTGCTAGGAGGGTATCTGAATTACAGGCTCTGATGGCAGTTGAACCCTTCCTGATATTTCATAAGGATAGGGTATCCCTGCATTAACCCTACTTTTATGCCTAAAGTTGTTTCTAATGTGGCCTTAAAGCAATCTATTCATTTGCCTACATTTTATGCTGATCCCCAAAATAAAGGGGAAAAAATTTTGCACTCTTTGGATATTCACAGGCAGTTACGTTATTATTTGAGCAGAACTAAAGGGTTCAGGCAGTCTCAACAGTTATTCATTTCTTTTGCCTTGGGTTCACAAGGAAAACCTGTTTCAAAACAAACTATTTCTAAGTGGATTGGCCATTGTATTGCTTTTTGTTATTCTCATCATGGAAAGGATGTTCCGGCTGGGATCAGACCTCATTCCACTAGGGCGACTGCCACTTCTACTGCCTTTTAAGGAGTAGCTACTAAGGATATTTTGGAGGCAGCTACTTGGAGTTCAGTGCACACTTTTACTAAACATTACCATCTCCCTCTTTATTCCAAATCTAGGGCTGGGTTTGCCACTGCAGTTTTACAGGGCATGTTAGCAGCTCCTAATGCTTTCTGATTTTGCCAACCTCCCTTACCTTTGCTTTGGGATTCTACCCACAGGTTATGACTGCAGCAATGTGAGACGAAGAACATAGTACAGTTTTGTACCTACCATAAATGTAGATGTTCGTGGATCCACATTGCTGCAGTCCAATTTTCCCTCCCTCATTCCCCTCTGTAGTTTAGGGTTGCTGTGTTGCTTTTGGGGTAATTATTTTTTCTATATTGGTGGTTGGGTACTTTTCTATTTTTGGCTATGGCCTTTCTGTTTTAGGCCTTTTGACATCTGGGGCAAGAAAGACTGAGGATATGGTGTCGGTCATGCGCTTTAGTACCACTGCGTACTGACGTCAGATCTGAGCGACCATGACCGACGCCAGCCTAACACTTTGGTATTCGGGGCCGACCGAGGACAGCGGACTACCCACAAGTTATGACTGCAGCAATGTGGATCCTCGAACATCTACATTTATGGTAGGTACAAAACTGTACTTTTAGCCATATGGAAAAGGTTTTCTGTATGGGTAAAGGCAAAAAGCATTCAACCCTCTATCTCAAGCAAGATTAGAACAAATATTAGAGTACTTCTCCCACCTGTATAAAAAAGCCTAATGTGCATGCCTACCCATGAGCATTTTATTCTTCCTCAAATGAAGCAATTTCTAAAAGTAGTCTTGATCTCATTCCCTGAAGTGAAATCCTCTGCCCACTTGAGACCAAAATTAACATACTGGGAAAAACTAACTCTTCCACCCTTTGAGCTAGCAGTCTCAATCCCCTTTAACCAACTAAGAAAATTGTGATGTTCCTGTTACTCACTCCAACCAAGCTTGTATCTGAGCTATAAGCCTTTATGTATAAGGAACCTTTTCCTTTCCATTAGGGCAGTGTTGAGAACTAACCTCTCCTTTAAGCCCAAGGTGATATCAGAAATTTAATTGAACTAGACTACACCTTCCTGTGCTCTTTCCAAATCTCTAGAGCCAAGGCAGTGAGAATTCTACACTCATTGTATGTGCACAGACATCTAAAGTTTTACCTCCAAAGGACTAAATTTCCAAACAGATGTAATTAACTTTTGGTGACATTTGCAGAACACAGGTGAGAGCTGTGGGGAAGCGGACAGTCTCAAGTTGGATATGGGGAAGTATCCAGTCTCAAGATAGATAACTAGCTGAATTACCTATTGTTACTCACTATGGAAAATAAATACTTATCAGAATTATGGCTTATTCCACCATGGCAAAGGCAGCCACCACAGCCTTCTTAAAAGGGGTTTCAACCCAGTCCATCCTGAAAATAGCTACTTGGTCTTCAGTAAACACTTCCATCTTGGTGCTGTCTATAGAGCTAGGTTTGTATCCCTGTTGCAGTGAATTTTCTCCTCCCATCCCAGTGACAGCTTTGGGGGTCATCCTATAACCCAGTACTGCACTGCAACATTGGCTATAAAGAACCATAGTAGACTGTGTTGGTAATTTAGCATAATTGTAGTTGTGTAAGTGTTGCAGTACCCTTTCCCTGTCACCAAACCCAGGAGTGGGAAAAGGGGCTGGAGTGGTATCCTGCCTATCATCTACCCCACTTTTCTTACAACTTGGTTGCTGTTGCTATCAGTAGGCAAATTCTGCCTTTTGTAGCTAGAACAAGAAAGACCTGAAGATGGCAGCTGACTTAACTTTATGCCACTGACTTGCTGACATTGGCTGTCAAGGCCATCTTTTGGAGGATGGTGAAAGCCTGTGATATTAGGGCTGGATGTGGGCTTATGCATGACAGCAAGACCCAAGATGGAGTACTGCAGCATTGATTTACTTGCACATCAGCATTAATAAGCTACCAACACAGCTGTGCTTTCTGAAAGCTTGTGGAATCCTCATTGTAAAATTTGTTAGCTCAGTAACAGGGCTTGCACAATCTTTGTGTTCATATTTTTAGAAGTGGACCTGTATATTTTGCCCCATTTTGCCTTTGAAGTCAGTTTTAGCATGTTTGAAACTCCTTAAGATTGAGATGCAATTCAAATTGCTTAAATTTTTAAGTGAATATGCATTCCCTTGAATTTTTTTCGTTTCAGCTTTAAAAAATGTAGAAGAGTGAAAAATTTAAGCAAGCTTACTGATCTGATGCTATCCCTGTCATTCTTGATCATGTATGGGTCTAGGATCCGACCACTGATCTGAACCGACAGTCAAGAGGACAGCTCCTGAGCTCAAGCTCCTCCCCTTCCCAAGATCCCTTGCTACCCACAACCCCCAGATGTTGTTGCCATGATTTCATTCAGACGTGCTTCCTGCAGCTCAGGTTTCCAGTTTGAGGTAGGTACTATTTTTTTCTCTTCTGTTTTTTTTTTTCCTTATCTTTCCTAGCTTCCTCTTGTCCGTTTTCTGGTTTGGTTCCTCCCCTCCTGGTAGCGTTAACGTTCTTTTTCTAGGCCCCTTTTCTTTCCCATGTCCTTAAGGCAGTTTAATCCTCTTCCCTTTTCTATCCTTTTAACCCACACCCCCTTTTTTGTTCTTTAATGAGTGGGTAGTGGTGGAGGGGTGTGTGGGAGGTTAAAGGTGATATTTGTGCCGGATTCAACCACAGGGCTCTTCTGGAATGCAGGATCAAGCTCCTGCTTAAAGGTTTGCTGAAGAGGGAGGGTCCTTTGCTCTTAGTTTCCTTTTCTAAGCCTTGCTGTGATCCCAAAAGGAAGTCTTCCTCCTCCAGGGATTCTCCCGCCAAAAAGCCAAGGCTCACAGATTGCAGTTCCTGGATCTAAGTCCAGCCTCCTTGGCTTCGGATCTGGGCTCTTCTGCGCTGAGAACCCTGGCTTCCTCTGTTGGATCGGAGACCTCAGAACTTCAGAGGTCCTCTGAGCCAACCCTACTGACAAATACATCCATGGCGCCCTTCTTTTCCCTCTGATCCAAAAAGACCCTCAGATCAGACTGTTTTGTCTGATCCGATCTTTGAGAGCTCTCCCTCCAGATCCAGGAGCTTGGAGCCGAGGTGTACAAGTAGGCCTTCCTTCTGAGATCGCAGGCAGTCAGCTAGGTCAGGGGATTCCTCCATCTCTTCCAGATCCACCAGGACCCTGCTCCCCTCAGACATGGATATGATGATGAGCTTTCTTAAGGCCCAAAGCAAGTTGGGCTTGTTGCCATCACCTGCTCAGTTACCTAAGGGATCCCCTCCATCTGCAGGACTCCTCTCTTCGGCCATCTCATTTGGGTTCAGGCCTTCAGGATCAGAGCATTCCAGGTGAGACTGTCGGACATATCTTCCCTTCCCACACAGAGTTCTTGGCTGGCTCAGTTCTGTTGCTCTCTGATCTGGCTGCGCCTCGGCAGGTCGTTGTGGGTTCATGGGGAGTGGGGTTGGGTCCAGATGATTTGGACCATTCCCTCCCTCTGGGTGCCTCCACACTGGATAGCTCTGGGTGCTGTGCTGTTTCAAGGTCCCCCCTTCAGTCCTGGAATGCTGCAGCCAGTGGGGAAGAGAGTGCTTCGTCCATTGCATCTACTTCCAGGCGATAGAGAAGACTGTCTTCGTGTGGGCAGCTGCCTCTCCTTCAGCTCTGTCCTCTCCAGCCCCCCCCTTGACATTGGACAGCGAGACCTCATCCTTTCAGGGCCAGCCCTTCCATGAGCACCTTCTTCCGAGTCCTCCCCAGAGCCAACTATGGAGGAGTCTTCTTGGAAGAAGACGTGCAAGAGGAGTTACTTGGACTCTCCTAGAGTCCCTCACTGAAGAGACAGATTTCAAGGAAGGAGATTGGTCCCCCAGGCTTCTGTCCAAGGAGGTGTCTTTTGGGGACATCCTCGAGATCCTTAAGCATTGAGGCGGTTGTTCTTCTCCCTCCCTGTCTTCAGAAGAATGTGTTTTTTGAAGGCCTTCTGGACGGGCCCATCTTCTACCTGGGTGTTTCCCCCTGCCAATAAGTCATCCAGCTCCTCTCCCGACAGGGTGTGGAAAAACCCGGACACAGTGGAACTTGTTCACAAAAAAGCTGATAAGTTCCCAAGTCCCTTCCAAGGGGAAGGCTTTTTAGAGCAAGCGTGTCCCCATTGATGCTGTTGTGGTGGCTTCAGCTACTAAAAAGGAACTCTGGGGATGTGTAGAGCTCTGGTCAGCGAACAGGAAGTCTTGGGCAATTGACCATTTTTGGAAGAGCGCGTTTGCCTCAGTTATGTTTCAACTGAAAGCAACTCCACTACATGGCGCACTTTTCTTAGCTGAAAAGGGACTTTGCATCAGAGCTCTCCACTTCCCTTTATGAGTTGATGCCTCTGGAGAGTTTCAAATTGGTCTCTCTGAAGTTGTCCATTCTAACTTCCCTGGCTAGTGCCTCTATGAAATTGATCTCCAATGCAGTAGAGACCTCATCTTGAGTGGTGAGCATGAGCATTGCGATTATGGGTCAAGCCTGGCTTGCCTTTGCAGATTTGTGGAACCCTTGAAGGCGTTCACTAACGTTCCTTTCGTCTGATCAAGTTTGGGCCTTCCGTGAAAGACGCTTGAACCCGACCGTTGACAGAGTCTTTCCTTCCTGCTCGCTATGGGTTAAAGTTCTGTACACCCCAATGATCATTTTCCATAAATCAGAGGGGTAGTTAGAAAATGTGGATATCCTTCTCTTCCAGTGTTGCTGTATTCTGCATGTGGGTTTACCCTTCTTTCTCTCCAGTTCGTCCGGCCAGGTTTTCAAAGATTTTCAGGCCCTCTAGGTACATCTGATGTGGCAGCAGGCACATGGGCCATAAATGTGACGTCTGCACGCACCAGCCCTCAGAACTTTTCAGCTGCCAGTCATATGCCAGGTGCTCCTGCTTCTCGCGGATGTCCGATCAAGAAAAAATTCAGTTAGGTACCCTGTTGGAAATCCTTTCAGTCCTATTTTTAATTTAGTTTGTTCATGTCATCCGGAAATGGCAAATGTAAGTGTGGTCGGCATATTCCCCAGATGGACACCCATGATAACTGTCTTTTTTTTTTTTTTTTTTTAGACAGGGAACATGACCAGAAGACCAGCGCAATTTATAAATAATTTTTTTTCCCCAAGACCTTATGTCGCCACTTATAGGCTTTGGATTTGTACTTAAAGAATCAAAATTTAAAACAAATAGCATTAGGGATGGAGGCCACGGCTGAGGCCCCATCTGAACTTCCCAAGAAGGCCATGACCTGTGGCCTACTTCTTCTGCTGCACCTCTTCCAGCCATTTCTCAGTCTGTGGCTGATGTCTGCCTGGCAGAGGATTTAGCTACAGCTGGTGTGGAAAAAGCGGGTACCTCTGAGGAAAACCGCACAGTGGACACTACGTCCATAGAGGCTACACTGGTGTCTACCTTAGAATCAGCGTTCACTCTGGGCTCTTTGGATTCCACCACCGCTGTCCCTATGCCTGACCCGAGGCCTTCTCCTAGTCGGACATCTGAGAGGCCTCTAAAGAAAAAACAGAAAAAGCAGGTATCTCCTGTTTCTGAAAACATGCCCGATTGGCAGGCGTTCAGTCAGTTTGTTTGATGCCTTCATGGCACTT